>NC_066571.1:6928473-6990973 GCF_024679095.1 Eriocheir sinensis
TGCGTCCGTGTGTGTGTTTGAGTGTGTATGTATGTATATGTATGTTTGTGTGTGCGTGCGCAGGTGTTGTTATGCATATTTTCTCCGCTAAACTTCTCCCTCGTAAGCAGCTAATGTGCCCGACGGGAGACTTTACAATTTCCTGCACTAAAGCACAGGGAAATAACACAAATTCACTTTTCTTTTGTTGCGCGAGAAGACGAAGTTTTAGCGCGAGGATGTGGCTCGTTTTCTTTGTTCCTGGTTACTGCCGCACGGCCCTGAGCACCTGAGCAGTAATCAAGTCGTCACCTGAGTTAGACCTGGTGGTGAGATGGGGTAATATATTTGGATACCTCTTGCTTTTCTATTTCTTTTTTACGTTTTTTTTTTCTTTTCTTCATTCCACTTTTTCCCCTTCCTCCTTTCTTTTCTTTCCTTCGTTGTTTCTTCCTTTATTCACTCTTTCCTTCCTTCTTTCATTTTTTCCTCCACTTATTTCCTCCAATATTCCCATTCTTTCTTCCTTCTTCCCTATTTATCCCTTCATGTTCTTTCTCGTTTTTCCTCCCTCTTTCTAAACATCTTTTCTCTTCCCTTTCTTCTTCCTTTCTTCCCCGACTTTATTCTCTTGTTTCCTTCTTTTCTTCTTTTTCTTTCTTTCCCCGCTATTTTTTTCCTTAACTTCCCTTCTTTTTTCCTTCTCTCCAACCAATATTTCAATCCTTCCTCCCTCCACCATTTCCTCCACGGTGTTTTCATTCCTTGTTCCATCTTTTCCTTCCTCTCTTTACATTTTCTTCCTCCTTTCCCACCTAACCCTTATATTCTTTCTCTTCCTCCTCTCGACTGGTGTATAAGGGCCAGCGGTGGTGAAGGGCAAAGGTGTAGAGTCCAAGGTGCATCGGACCCTCACCCAAGTACGAGTGCCCGTAACACGTCACTCAGCCGCCACCTCGTCCAGGCAAGGGTTTTCAGGGCCTCAAGAGCCGCTGGGATTGCGCGTATCGGAGGCGATCTGACCAACGCGTCGCTCAGGCTTCAAAGCGAGGACGTTATTCTGAACCTTAATTCACAGAAACGCTCCACAATTATATCGAGGACACTTGCGGCCATTCAACGGTATATATATATTGTATTAACTGCGGGGTAATATTATAACAACGGTGCGTAATGTTGTATTAAATGTGCGTAATGATTGAGGCATTATGTAGCATCTGACACAGTTAAGACGTCCTCCAGCTGGGAATGTGGGTGTACCTTGTTCCGTGTTATTAGTAAGTGGTATTTCCCATAACATACGCGTGAGAGAGGCAGTCGAATTATATATGTATATGTGTCTATCCGTCTGTCTATCTATTTATCGATTTATCTGTCTATTCACACACACAGACAAACACACACACACACACACACACACACACACACACAGCCACACAAACACACAAACACACACACACAGGCCCTTAAAAGCAAGAAATAAAGTAAGGATAAATAAGTTCAAATAAGCGAAACAGTCTAAACTCACCGCGGGCCTCTGTAGTAATTCAACCTTAATTAGTCAAGAGAAACCAAACAATTTCGTTTTAACTTTCATTATGAACGTCGTGTTTCACTTGTCGATACGAGAAAGAAGTTAGGAAGCTCCCTCAACTTGCGATAACATGCCGGCGAAGGAGCACACACACACACACACACACACACACACACACACACACACACACACACACACACACACACACACAAACTATTCATCTCTCCCTCAACGTGTGTGTGTGTGTGTGTGTGTGTGTGTGTGTGTGTGTGTGTGCTTATAAGTTTGAGACCAAGACTTCCTGACGCAAGCATTTCCTTTCCATCCAAATGAACACCAAAGGAAATGTTCAAATACACCGACGGACGGACTGCCAAAGCTCTCACGGCGGTAGAAGACACCCGGAAAATAATAAACAAATAACAAATTCCTTCCAACACAAAATATCTGAGAAGCAAATTCCCGGAGACTTGTGATCAAAGTAGGAAACGCACAAATCGCAAAATATATAAAGCAAAATTGATCGCATTATGGAAATAAGAGAAAGAGAGATAAAGAATGACAGCAGAAAGAGAGACAGCGATACAAACAAAAAGAGACACAGACAAACAAGAAAACAGAAACGCAGACAGACCGACAAAGATAAACACAAACAAACACAATCACATTTAAACAAACAAGAAGACTGAAACAAAGACAGACAACAGACAGAGAGAAACACATACAAACAGACACAGACAAACAGGAAGACAGCTACACAGACAGACAGAAGGGAGGTAGTAGTATTCAACGCAACACACATCTACTCGCAATAATACACAACACAAAACTCGGCACATAATAATTTTTTTAACATTTTCCACGTGTATTTATTTAAGCATGAACCTGCAGCGAGGGAAGAAAGAGGAGGAAGAAGAGGAAGAGGAGGGGGGATAGCTAAGACCGCTGTGTGTCGGGTGTGCTCCAAGGTACCATAACATTTCTCTCTCTCTCTCTCTCTCTCTCTCTCTGACGTTACCACCACCAACGCCAACACCACCTCCACCCTCTCTCTCTGGTCCGTGTTTAAACCGAGGCTGACAACTCCATCACAGACCATTCCCTCGAGGTTAGATTTACCGGGATTGTGTGCAGGAATATCCCATCTCGCTCCGGGGTCTCTATTCCTGCCGCACGTCACTATACACTGCCGTCTACGAGGCGCCGAAGGAAACTACCTCACGGCTAATCAACTACTGTGGCAGGTACACCCTTCCCGACACACCTGGCCCGGAATAAGGTGTGTCCAAGTATGCAAATGAGACCTTCCTGCGAATTCATGGCGGGTGGAGACTGTGAAGATGAGAGAGAGAGAGAGAGAGAGAGAGAGAGAGAGAGAGAGAGAGAGAGAGAGAGAGAGAGAGAGAGAGAGAGAGAGAGAGAGAGAAGGGGGTAGGGGGGGAGGGATGCTTGTTCTATATATCAATGTGGGAAACCAAATCCTTCATCCTTCACCCTTCATCCAAATACACACACACACACACACACACACACACACACACACACACACACACACACACGAGCAGAATGTAGGCGAAATGAAAAAGCTATCAAATTCGTTACTGCTGTGTCTTTCCATAATCATAAGTTCCAAAGAAACGCCTCATCTGTTTCGTATATTTGTTTCACTACAAGTCATTTCAGTAACCCCAAACACGGAAACTTACGATGAACATTTCTAACTTTTCCAAAATATTTCACCACCACCTTATAAATGTTTTGGTTTTCTTGATACACTAAACTGTTTGCAAATCTCCTATTTTATGAATATAATCAGAATATACGACGTTACGTGTCCTAATAAGATGTAACTCTCAGCATATTTCACACCCTCCTGTCTACAACCCTCGGCACATCACAGCACAACAAACATTCCCAACTCACACGGAATATTCCACCACGATCCTCTCGTACACATTTCTGTTTCTTTCCTTTTAACTCACACACATAATATCCTTTTCCTGTTACATGCTCTACTTCCCTTGCAACTCCTTCCTGTTTACAAATCGTCCCCTTTCAAACGAATTTCGAGTATTTCCAAAGACGCTTAGTATTTGCTGCTAAGTCTCGAAGGATTGTTGAAAGGTTACTCAACGGCTAAGTCTCCTATGATTGTTTCAAGGTCCCTCCGCTGTTAGTCCGCCACGCGTCTCTTCAGAGCTGTCGAGAGGGGGCAAGTGCGTCTCCGGAGGGCTTTGTTTATGCCCCTCAGCCATCTCGGTGAGTGCTCGCCTCGCCCCTCCTGGGATGCCCGGTTTCAAGCTGCTCTCTGTAAACTAATCCGTGACGCAGCAAGCTGAAGGGAAAATGGGGCGGAGGCGAGACTGTTTACTGTTTTCCCTCTTTTTCCCTCCACTCATCAAAGTTAAATGTTTCTTTTTCCCTCTCTTATTTGTTTTATTCCTCGAAGCAAGACAAGTTGTGTGTTAACGAGGGCGTTTCGCTTCTTTTCTCTTTTATTTCGTTTTAATCTTCTCTCGTTATCATCGCATTCATGTGCTGACGTCTAATCTTGTGTTAATATGATAAAGAGGAGGAGGAGGAGGAGGAGGAGGATAAGGAGGAGGATAAGGAGGAGGAGGAGGAGGAAAGGAGGAGGAGAAGTGGGGGAGGATTACTAAGAGGAGGAGGACAAAGAGGAGGAGGACGAAGAGGACGAGGAAGACGACGAGAAGGACGACGAGGAGAACGACTAGGAGGAGGAGGAGGAAGACGAGGAGGACGAGGACGACCTTATATATACTGTTATTTTGAGAGATATAAATCTATCTATCTACCACTATCTATCCATTAATGCTACGGAGATGAGCACCGATACCACGCGCAGCAATTATAACGAATGATCCCAACTGTACGTACTTACCATCCATCCTCCTTTACCTTTTACTACTTCTTTCCACCTTCCCTTTTTCCTTCTCTCATTCTGTCGATGGTTTTTCGTCCTCACAGTCTTCTCGTTTTTTCTTTTCTCCATTTACTTCATTTGTTTGTTTTTTTCTTCCTCCCTCTTCCAGGATGCCACGTGGAGGCCAATCTTGCCACCTAGGTTTTATGGCAAATACTTTCCGCTTTCTCAATCTTCCCCATCTCACACTATCCTGGCTCTCCTTTTCACGGGTTCATCTTTTTTTTTTTTTTTGACATTCCAGTATCTTGTTTTCTCCCTCTATGTTTTCATGTCTATAACGAAAAAACTCGCCCCTTTTATTAAATTTACATATCACCTATTTTTCTTAGTTTTCATTCCTCATTATCTTTTCGCTTTCCTTCACTCCATATCACTTATTTCCTCTCATGTCTATAACGAGAAATAAAATCCTCCGTTTATTTAATTCATATATCACCTATTTTCTTAGTTTTCATTTTTCACTCTCATTTCATTTTCCTTCACTCCATATCTCTTATTTCCTCTTTTCCTTCCCTCCCTATCTACCCATTCTATCGTTTTCCCATATTTCAAGTGTATATCTATTCTCTTTCGCCTACCTTTTGTTCTTGAATCACTATTTTTAATTTGATTTTCTTTCGATACTTTCTAGTCTTTCTTCCTGTCAACTTTTTTTTATCTTTTTCCATCCTGATTCAAGATTCCAAACTATTCACAAACTTTTTTTCATATATTTTGGGATCTTAAACTATTCTCTTTTTCTCCTTTTTTTGGTGTCCTTATCGCCTCGTTCTTTTGTATTTTTTTCTTTTCATTGTTTTCTATCATTATTTCTCCCCCATATAATTTATTTCCACGTATACCTTCCTCTTTTTATATTACTTCCATTTTATTCAAACTTTTCCCTTATTCACACTTGCATACTTTTCCCTTTTCACACTTTCACTTTTCCATTTTTCCCCGATTTATTCAGGTGGGTTTTTTTTCTCCACTCTTTCGCCGAATATCCTAATTTTTCACTTTCTTCTTTCTTTCTTCCTTTCTCCCTCTCTCCTCCTTCACCTTCCCTTCTTTCACCTCATATGCTTCCTCTTGTTCCTTCCTCCTCTTAGATTCCGCGTCAATCACCTGAATTTTCTCATTTCCCGCGTGTCTTAATTTCGATTTTTTCTCTTCCTTTTTCGCACCAATGCAATGTCAACCCATTCGTTTTCGTTTCTTTTCCACTCTCTCTCTCTCTCTCTCTCTCTCTCTCTCTCTTTTTCAGTCAGTTATCATCTTCCTTTTTGTTCCTCTGTCACTACATCCTTTCTTTTTCTTTTCATTATACCGTTTTTATTTCCTCCATTTAGCGTATTTTCTCATTTCCTTCTGTCTCTTCATCTGGCTCTCTCTTTTTCCCAACTTCCGAGTGTTGGTACTGTCTTTTTCTCCTCCTTTTAGCTTTAATCTCTCTCCGTTCTCTGTTTTCCTTCTCACTACATATTCGCCTTTCTTCAAGTCGGTTTACATCGTCTATATTCCGTTTCACCTTCTTTAACTCGAATTTCATGTCTTTTCCATTCAATTATATTCGTTTTACACCTGAATTTGTTTTTCATTTACTTCCTCCTCCTCCTCCTCCTCCTCCTCCTCCTCCTCATGCCCCCCGATAACTTTTTTTTCCTCTTTCTCTCTTTCATCCCCTTGCATTTCGTTCTTCTCTCTTTTAAAACGCAATATATCGTTCTTCATTATTCACCCTTCTTCCTCCCTTCATTCAAATAGCTTTCACTTCGAGGAATAGCAAAGTTCTTTACCACGACCATCTGCTTCCCTTTCCCTAAGTCACTTCTCTCCTTTATGTCTTTTATACCTAACTTTCCTCTTCGTCTTCCTCACTCCTCTCGCCGCGCTCATCTTTCCTCTTTCCTCCTCGCAACCTTTCCTCCACTTCCTACTTTATCTAATTTCCTCATTTCCATCACAGTCATCGTCTTCCTTTTTCTTGATTTCCCTCTCGTCCGTATTAGTGTGTGTGTGTGTGTGTGTGTGTGTGTGTGTTAGAGAGAGAGAGAGAGAGAGAGAGAGAGAGAGAGAGAGAGAGAGAGAGAGAGAGAGAGAGAGAGAGAGAGAGAGAGAGAGAGAGTACAAGACGATGGAGTCTCCAGCGAGTGGAAACAAATGAAAGAGACAAGTAGGCTGAGAAGAGTCGAGGAGGAGGAGATAGAGGAAGAAGAGGAGGTGGAGGAGGACAAGGATATGGGGGTGGAGGTTATGAGGAGGAGGGGGTGGTGTGTTGGAGGAGGTGGTTTCCGCGGCAGTGTCCTCGAGTCAGTGGTGGAGAGAGGAGGTGCGTCGCGTTCCCTCTCGCTCTCCTGTCCCTCCCTTTCCGGTGTTCCTCCCTCCCGCCGGCTGGGCAAGGCGGGAGGAACAGCCGCGAGATATGCTCACAATCGCATCTTAAGGATATTTGACCGGAAATTTGTTGCAAACTCGCCCCATCGCTCGCTTGCAAACTTTCCTTCCCGCTTCAATGAACTACCTGGCCGCGTCCCGTCCTTCTACAGGTCGCCGCTTCCGTGTCAGCCTCAAGCCACATGCTATGGTGTGCGTGGTGCTCCTGGAGTTGACATTTTAATAGGAACTTTGTTAACTGGCATTCTCGCTCATACGTAAACTTTATCGCTTTCTTTAATTACTTGGCTGATATCTGAAGTTTCCACACGTCGTCCTCTTCCTCGTCAGCAGCAAAGCATATGCCGCAGTATGCTTGGTGCCTGTGGGATGGATACTCAGCGGGAAACTTCCTTATTTGGGCTCTCGCTCGCACCCAAACTTTATAGCTTTCTTTTAATCACCTCCCTGAGTCCCAGAGTCGATTCCTTAAGTCACCAGTGAGACACATAGCGAGGTGTGCGCGGTGAACACGGGCCGAAGCCGCGACCTGTTGCCCATGAAAAGTTTCTCGCCGGAGCGCGGTGGTGGCGAGGGGGGATGAGAAGCCGCCCCGACGAGAGGATAAAGAGAGGAAGATACCGTGTAAGTGGACGTGACCTGTCGAGATACTTCCCACCACTCTTAGCCACTCCACACAACCACTCGTCTCACTGAAGAGCTCACACGCCTCAGGCTTTAGATCTTTTCTTTCTCTGTCGACTTCTAAGGTTCCGTGATCTGAAGAATGGCAACACTGTCGATTTCTGGTCCTTAACACGACGCCCCTCCACCTCTTTGAACAATAGAGAAATCATTTAATGGGAAGATTGTTTTCGCCTCCTTTTTAGCCGTAAACAACGCAGACAAATGGGTCACTTGGCGCCTGTTATTTGTCTCGTCACCCTTTGAGGATCCTTAGGGTGGAGAGAGAGGGGCGGAGGAAGATATAATGAGCAGTGTGCTTCTCTCACCATGCAGGGACACCAGCTAATAAGGCCAGGTGCTAATGAGAAGGCCTGTCAGTGGGCCGCAGGTAACTCAGAGGGGGAGAGACTATTTATATCTGCCTGTTAGGGTCTTTGTTTTTTGTTATATGAGTGTAAGTGTTCGTTTGTTTGTTTGTTTGTTTGTGTGTGTGTGTGTGTGTGTGTGTGTGTGTGTGTGTGTGTGTGTGTGTGTGTGTGTGTGTGTGTGTGTGTGTGTGTGTGTTACATTTTTCCGAAACTCACAGAAAAATAATACATAATACTTCCACGAAAACAACCACTTCATCGCCGGCGAGGTACTGCTAATTAAATATGGATACCAGAACCCGCAGAGTTTAACACAAAAAATGTTGAAGCATCAAGGAAAACTAGTTTGACATTATTACGGAAGCCGAGATCAGTGCCTCCACACACCTGAAACCTTCAAACACTTTTAGTAGACACTCTCCCACTCTCCAGGACCTCCACGTATATCACGGTAAGGAAATAGAAACTTCATACTTCATCTTCTGGCTAGCCATTAAGAGAAACCTGACCCTCGGCACTTCCCTTGCTGTGTTTCGCTAAAAAAAAATGCAAGGATGATTATGCATCTTTTCCTTTGTTAAGTTGAAAAGGTTAACCGTGCGATGGCTGAGCGTGTGTGGGACGTGAATGGATCAAATTTAGCACTTCTATAGGCAAGTTAAAAGCTCTCAATGGAAGGAAAATATATTCATATATAGAGAGGACGGAGAGTGAATAACTGGTTTCCCGGAGCGGTCACGTATAGGTTAGTTGGCTCGCTCTTTTTATTTGTCTTTGCCTTTGAGTGTTCTGCGAAACTCTAGCACTGTGGGAATCAGGGAAGGGACGAGTTTTGCAGCTCAGCTCATCTGACTTCTTGGCCGTGGATAATGAGTTCTGGGACGAGTAAATGCTGCAATTTTTGTGTTGCCGATTCAAAAAATTTCTTATTGACATTATCTAGTCATGAATTCTGAGCAGGAGAAATTCATGAATATATAAAATGCATGGACCTTTGTAATTGTATTCCCCTGAAAAAATAAAATATAATAAAAGTGTTTGTAAGATTCTCGAGCTCAGCGAATATTTTAAACGTAATATTTTAATACACTCAGTTTTAGATTTTTTTCCTCCTGTGATATTAATTTGTTTCATATTTGGGAATCTTTGCTTCGTCCATCGCTCATATGTTGCCGTGCATGCGTAGGACTGATTGCAACGGTTGGCACAGAGGCAGCGACACAGATCAAAGTAAATCGTTTCCGGTAAAAATGGAATACAAACACCAATGGCAACAAAAGAATAAACATAAAAATATATATTTACTCAGCATCTCTTGACACAAAAAATCAGAAATTACACCACGATATTAAAACACGAATTATTATCTCTACATCATTATTTGATTTTTTTTTTTCTAATTCACATCATCCAATGTTCACTTTATATATCAAAAGTAAATGTACACTTAATGTTCATAAAAACTATTGATTTTTTTTTGTTGCTACTTTGTCTTTCTCCCTTAGCAATGAACGTTTCCGGTTTCCAAACGAGCAATGTTAAAAGAGAATATAATGTTGGGTATCATGTTGGACTTTCTGGGCGTTGTGCTGAGAAACAATAACAGCGGCCATGCACTCCCCCACCCCTTTTACACACACAAATATGTACGCGCACGAGCACACACACACACACACACACACACACACGTCGTGATGCACCTAGTCTCCCCAAAAGTCTGCCTTCGTGATCTGTTTTGATATCTGTGTCCCCCGAAGGCGTCCCACACACGCCCCAAACAAAACATTTAATCCTAACAACGCCACCAACCCCATCACGAGCACCGGCCGGAGCTGTGTTGGGAGGGCGAGTGTCCCCGTCCGTCAAACAAACTCTGCTCGCTGCGAACGCTGCAGAACCAAATACTAAGTACTAATATTAATCCTTACCCGTGGATGAGCGGCACACAGAATATCTTTATCACACTCGTTGTTGAGTCCGCCGATAAAATGTGAAAAGTCAAACAATTCAAGATAAACTGCAACATTATATTATTTCCAGCGCAGCCTGCAATACAGTCGTCATCACATCTTCAATGGAGACAGAGTAATTAGATCTTTGTAATTTAAAAAGCACCAAAAGCAAGCATTTAAAGACGCTTCTTAGCCTTCCTCACGGCGCCATCACAACACCTGCGTCCCCAGTGGAGGGATATCAAAGCTTGCCGCAAGGTTTTATTTTCCGGAGCCGCAGCGTGTCGCAAGCACTTTGTATGTGGCTTTCATCTAGCGCTCGGTGACGTGACGGAAGAGGAGCGGTCGCCGGGGGAGCTGTGTGGAGCGGGTGGGCGGGTATCACACCTTTCAATATTGCCAATCACACGAGTCTTGCGGTTAGGGATGAGGCGTGAGGTGCAACGGACAGACAGGCAGATTGACAAACAGACACCTACTGACAGACAGACAGACAAACAAACACATACAGACAGACAAACAGACAACAGACAGGAAGACAGGCACACACACACACACACACACACACACACTTATATAAATGGGCGAACACGAAAATTTATGAAAGAAGTAAATCTTATTCATGACTCTTGTGATATATCCTTTCCTTTACGACAGTCTGAAGCACCTACTCCTGCTCAGCCACTCTCCACCCCCTCACACACACCTTCCGCATATCTCCCCTCTACAGCCCCCTCCCCTCATCTTACCCCTGCAGTTTCCAGCACGCCATATCCCTTAATGCATCTCACCAAACTCTACCCACATCACTGCATATCTCTTCAAGAACTCATACCATCCCCACTTCACTCACCTCAGCACCCCTTCCTAGTCCTACTACCACAAAGCACAAGCACATTCCCCTGCCCTTTCATGTCCTTATCTCCCCTTTCTCCACAACGCATACCCTTTCTCCCTTCATCATAACCCATACCATAATGTTTCAGCCCTTTCTGACTCATCCTTCCAGTTGTATCCATTCTCCATGGCCCTGATTCTTCTCCTCTCCAGTTTACACCAGCCACCCCAATAATACCCTGCCCTGTTACACCCCATCTAATCCCACCCGGAGTCATAGAATGCGAATTTAAATTAATCACAAGCGCCACGTTGCTATTAAAATAACTACGCGAAATTCGAACTGATGCGGATACAACAGTTTTTTTTGTGTGTGTGCTCTCGAAAATGTATCTAAAGCACATACAACAGTACGTTATCACCATCAGTTTGCATGTCACGCGGGTGTTTTGGTAGATAAGGCGCCTGTGATCGCGTCGGCTAACCTCTCCTATTCTAGTGTCTGAGCCCATCCATCAATCCTCTTGCTTCATTTCCCGTTCACCCTCTGCCCCCTGTTTAATCCTCCCCTCCACGCTTTCATCCCATCATACGCGCACACACAGCCCAGGCCGCATTCACTATGAAAATACATCTAACTGTATTTCAACTACACCCCTAAAAAACACCACTTTCCCCTCCGCCTGTTATTAGTTTCTCATCACACAGATGGAACGAAAGGGCAAAACACGGCAAAATAAAAATAAATAACTGAAAAGCGATGTGGTAAGAGATACATTGTTGATTAATAAAATGAGTCGACTGGCCGCGGCGAAAGACAAACCAAAAAAAAAAAAAAAACTGGTGACGCATTGATATGTAAGTGACGTTTTCCTCTTTTTTTTTCATCATCATCTTCATCTTCCCACAAAGGAATTCGCTCACCTCTGACTAAGGTTCTAATCACACGAGCTGCTCGTTTTTACCCGACTTGTTCTTTCTTTTTTCAATCAGTTCTTGCCTAAGTTTGGGAAGGTTTTCAATCAACGCTCTTTTTCTTTTCCTTCGAGATTGCGGAACGAAGACAAACACATGAAACTTCAGAAGAGTTAATGAGAGAGTTAAGCTTTTCAAGGCTGCACCAAGACCAATTAACAACATACGTATTATTCCCCATTTCGAATGCAGTATATTATCTCTCTGAATATCTATCTATCTGTCCATCTATCTATCTATCTATTTCATCTATTCGTCAACTATGTCTATCAGAGAATCCATAAAACTATCTCTTTCTCCTTTTTCCATTGTTCTTTATCAGTATATTATCTCTCTGTATCTCTATCTATCTATCTGTCCATCTATCTATCTATCTATTTCATCTATTCGTCAACAATGTCTATCAGGGAATCCATAAAACTATCGCCTCCTCCTTCTTGCATTGTTTTTTCTCAGTTCGTTAGTCTTCATCTTCTTTAAGCTGAGGCACTAAGAACCGTCCAAACTCTGAAAAACTTAAGAAAACTCGAGAGAATATTTTTGGTCTCATTCAAGTAAATATTCTTTCATCCGCCGATTCTTTGTTTCTTCTTCTTCTTCTTCTTCTTGTTTGGCTTCTTATTGTTTTCCCTCTTTTATCATTCTCCTTTGTCTTCTTTTGGTCTTATTTTTTCCTTCTTAATTAATCTTTGTCTCCCACTCTTCTTTTCTTCTAATTTTATCCTCATTCTTCTTGGTAGTTATTCCTATTATTATCTTTATTAACTATTGTTTTTATTTTATATATTACTACGATATACATTAGTGCTCGTTTTAATAATATTACATTACTTCAACCAGTTAATTCCTCTCTCTCTTCCTTTCCCTTTCCATTTCCCTATCCCTTTCACTTTTCCTGTCCCTTTCACTTTTCCTGTCCCTTTCCCTTTCCCTTTCCATTTCCATTTCCATTTCTAATCCCCTATCCTTTTCCCTTTCCCTCTCCTATTCCTCAGCCCGTGGAAGAAGAGCACTAACACAGCCTCGATCTTATCCCCAGACTGACCAACCCTTCCCTCCTCCTGCCCTTCTCAATCTGTTTACTCGACCAAGCCAACGATTCCTGCCTTGTTCGGTCAACGCTAAGTCAACTAAGAGCTTCCAGTCCACACAGTCCGCTTGATTACTCCAATTCAGTTACGTTTCAAATAGTTCCTTTTGGGTGGAAGAGTCAACATGCGTCGGGTAGTGGATAACGTGAGTGGAGGAGTGGAATGGTGACTGATATATTACGTGGTGGTGGTTGTAGGAGTGCTAGTGGAGATTAGAGAAGGAGTAGTGATGGTTGGTGGCATTGGTGGTGATCGGGGAGTTAGTGATGAAAGTAGAGTTAGTTGGTAGTGGTGGTGATGATGGTGATGCATGTGAAAAGTGAAAGCAGTGGTAGTGGACATGGTGATGGTGGTGATGAAAATAGTGGTGACAGTTGTAGTGGTAGTGGTGACAGTAATGGTGGTGATGGTGGTGGTTATGGTAGCAGTGATGTAAAGTGGAAAAAAATACAGCAACATTTTATTTTCCGGTATAACTTTTATTTTAATCCTTCCAACCTTTTACCTCCTTCCTCCCCGCGGCAATCGAGTTACAGTTATTTTTCCTCCCACTTACCGTTCGTGTTTCATAGGCAATCACGTCACCTCTCTCTCTCTCTCTGTCAAATTCATACTTTAGTGTTGCGGTTTAAAACTCTACGGAGAAATTATGTCGTATTTCACTATCTATTTACTTCTAAAAACCCAACTCTCTCTCTCTCTCTCTCTCTCTCTCTCTCTCTCTCTCTCTCTCTCTCTCTCTCTCTTTTATAACAGATTCGAGTTCATGTCTCGTAGTGTAGAGAGCAGGTCGACCCCAGCAATGGAAGTATGAAAGGTTGACAGCACTGCAATGTTCCTTCCTTTGCCAATATTGTCCTTAATGGTCAGTCTGGAGGCAATCAAGAAAGCATACACAGTGAACCATACCAGCCTTATGTGGGAAAGGAGACAAAGGAAGAGGAGGCGATGGAGGAGGAGGAGGAGGAGTAAGATAAGGAGGACGAGGAGGACGAGAAGGAGGAGGAGGAAAGAAGAGGAAGATGTGTAAGAGGTAGAAAAAAAACAGACGAGGATGCAGACACGAAACAGGAAACGGAAAGGGAAAAGGAAGAGACGAAGCCTATGTGGAGGAAAAGAAAGAAGAGGGAGAGCAGGAGGAGAAGGAAGAAGAAGAGGAAGAGGAGGAGGAGGAGGAGGAGGAGGAGGAGGAGGAGGAGGAGGAGGAGGAGGAGGAGGAGGGAAACAAAGGACTTAGAGCTTCCTTTAAACACACAATATATTTTCTGAGAACCTACGAGGGTGCTTCTTACACGAAAATAAAGGGGATTTAACCCAGTCGTGTCCGTGTAAACATATTCCACGCACATAAACACGTCGAAACTGTCGCGTACGTATAGTTTCAGGCACCCGGTTTCTGTGCGCAAGCTGGGTATACATCCGGTGCTTAATAGAAGACCGTGGAAAGCAACAACTGCAGGCCTACATTCCGGGGCAGGGGTTTAGTGTTGTAATCTGCCTCGAGAGGGTCAGCCGCACGCATGAACACATTCCCGACTTTATCTTCTTTTTCTTCTTTATCTTTATCTCCTCCCGAAATTGACCTCTCTTTCAGCCACCTCTTTTGATTCTTTTTTGTAGGAGCAGCGACTAGCGGGCTATTTTTATTATTGATTCCTTTTTTTTGTGCCCTTGAGCTGTCTCCTTTGTTGTAAAAAAAATATATCACACACGTCAAAGCACTTCATAGAGGATCACGGTGATTAAGTGAGAATCCCAAACCAGCACTCCACCGAAATCCCTCACAACTCACCCACCCAACCAGTAAGCCAGTCGGTCATCCCACCCAGTCATCCGTTTATCCACCCAGTCAGTCAGTCATCCACCCACTCACCCACTAATCAACTAATTTACTCCCTGAGCCACCTTGTCCCTTTTTATCCACCCTGTTCCCTCCCTCCCTCCCTGTCTCCCTGGAGTAAAACATGGCAATATATAACGTGATCAAGCCATTTAATTTTTTCGATCCCATTCATGTGTGAAGATTAATAGATTTCGAGTGGCAATAAAATTCTTTTTTTTTTTTTCCATCAAAGGATACGGCTCAAGGGCAACAAAAAAGGTACAAAAAAAGCCCGCTAACTGTTGCTCTCATACAGTGATAAGTAAGGGTGTCCACAAGAGAGGTCAATTTCGGGTGGAGAGGTGTCTTGATACACTCTTCTTGAAAAAGGTCAAGTCATAGGCAGGAGGAAATACAGACGAAGGAGCAGAGGGGCCGCGGGAGGGGGGAAGCATGCAGTTAGCAAGTTCAGAAGAGCAGTCAGCATGAAAATATCGATAGAAGATAGAAAGAGAAGCAACATGGCGGCGGAATTTAAGAGGTAGAAGGCTGTCAGTAAGAGGAGGAGAGCTGATGAGACGAAGAACCTTAGACTCCACTCTGTCCAAGAGAGCTGTGTGAGTGGAGCCCCCCCACACGTGAGATGCATACTACTCCATACGAGGGCGGACAAGGCCCCTGTATATGGAAAGCATTTGTGCGGGGGAGAAGAACTGGCGGAGACGATACAGAACGCCCAACCTCGAGGAAGCTGATTTAGTAAGAGAGGAGATGTGAAGTTTCCAGTTGAGATTTTGAGCTAAGGATAGACCAAGGATATTTAGTGTTGAAGAAGGTGACAGCTGAGTGTTGTCGAAGAATAGGGGATAGGTGTTTGGAAGATTGTGTCAAGTTGATAGGTGGAGAAACTGGGATTTTGACTCATTGAAGGATACAAGGTTCCTTTTACCCCAACTGGAAATGATAACAAGGTCTGAGGTTAAGCGTTCTGCAGCCTCCAGTCTGGAGTCTTGTAATTCCTGTTCCTGTTCCTATAAAAAAAAAAAAATAGTGCCTATTGCTGTTATTATTATTATTACTATTATTATTATTATTATTATTATTATTATTGATATATTATTTTTGTCATCATTATTTCAGATTTTAATCTTTCGCTTCCTCCGTATTAATCAGCAAGCAACAAAGATTGGATACATTTTTTTCTAATAACTTCCTCCTCCTCCTCCTCCCCTTCCTCTTCCTCTTCTTCCACATCCACATCCACCGCCTCCTCCTCCTCCCCCAGTCCCCGGCGTGGCGCCACACGTGTCATACTCTCCTACTACACCGTCAAGACCAAGGACTCTCGTAACGCATTTCGTCCCTCACTCGAATTAATTAAATTAATCGCCGCATTAACTTCAATATCTTCAACAATATTTCGGAGCAGGGTTCAAATTCTCTCTCTCTCTCTCGCTCTCTCTCTCTCTCTCTCTCTCTTATAACAGATCCGGCTTCATGGCTCGTAGTTTGGAGAGCAAGTCAAAACGAGTAATGGAAGTATGAAAGGTTGACAGCACTGCAATGTACCTTCCTTTGTCAATATAGTCCTTAATGGTCAGTCTGGAGGCAATCAAGAAAGAATACACAGTGAACCATACCAGCCTTATGTGGGGAAGGAGACAAAGGAAGAGGAGGCAGAGGAGGAGGAGGTGGAGGAGGAGGACAAAGAGGAGAAGAAGGAGGAGGAGAAGGAAGAGGAAAATGTATAAGAGGTAGAAAAAAAGCAGACGAGGATGCAGACACAAAACAGGAAACGGAAAAGGAAAAGGAAGAGAAGGAGCCTGCGTGGAGGAAGAGGAAGAGGAGGGAGAGCAGGAGGAGGAGGAGGAGGAGGAGGAGGAGGAGGAGGGAAACAAAGGAATAATAGCTTCCTTTAAACACACAATCCACCTCCACCTCCCCCTCC
Organism: Eriocheir sinensis; assembly: GCF_024679095.1. Lineage (NCBI taxonomy): Eukaryota > Metazoa > Arthropoda > Malacostraca > Decapoda > Varunidae > Eriocheir > Eriocheir sinensis. The sequence continues at coordinate 6,944,969 of NC_066571.1, forward strand.
TCCTCCTCCGCCTCCTTCTCCTCCCCCAGTTCCCGGTGTGGCGCCACACGTATCATAATCTCCCACTACTCTGTCAAGACCAAGGACTCTCGTAACGTATTTCGTCCCTCACTCGAATTAATTATATCAATCGCCGCATTAACTTCAATATCTTCAACAATATTCCGGAGCAAGGTTGAAATTTTCTCTTCAAAATGAAGCGACACACACACACGGCATATTTTCCAGTGTTGCACTCATGGCTATCACGCTTTTCGCAAAATATATATAAAAAGCACTAAAACCCGACCGTGGTGATTAAGTTGACGTTATATTTCTCGCGTGTTTTCCGTTGTATATATATTTATTTTTCTTGCTTTTATGGAAAATGACGAGTTTGAATATTATGAAATGTGAATGTTGCGGCGGGAAAAAACAGTGTGGGTGTATATTGTCCTTGAACGTTACCTGTGGAGGGCCCTGTGCTGCGCGTGGCTACCTGGTGCTCATCAGGCAGGTGAGCCCCCACCTCCGCCACATCTGACATTCTGCCGCAGTCAACACGCTGACCAATATTGCATTACAAAAGCATTTTCATACCTCCCCTTAACCCCCTCTCTCTCTCTCTCTCTCTCTCAAATATATAATATGTAATGAAAGGTAGCTGTGGTTGTTGTTGTTGTTGTTGTTGTTGTTGTTGTTGTTGTTGTTGTTGTTGTTGTTGTTGTTGTTGTTGTTGCTGTTGTTGTTGAAATATAGCAACAGCAGTACAGAAACCACCACTAACACCAACAACAACAACAACTACAACAACTCTACAAACACATCTACAACCACACCACAATCACAACACGAAAAACAACAACTTCAATTAAAACACAAAACACCAAACAAACAGGCGAAAATATTTAATTAACCTGGCCAACGAAACCAAACACAAGGCCAAGAGACAACAACAGTTTCCCCCCCCCCCCACACACACACACGCACACTAAAAAAAAATACCGCTGCATAATCAAAGGATGGAAATTGCATTATGAAAACGACCCGCCAGAAAAATGAAGCGACTAATCAGTGTTTCGTGCAGCCTGGAGGAAGTGCTGGCCGGCCCTCATGGAGTATTCATAAGGCACAATGGGGCGGGAGTGCCATGCCCCACCTCCGCTCATTCTCGCGCTGGTGGAAATGAAGCGAGGAATATGATTATGGAGGAGGAGGAGGAGGAGGTGGAAGAGGAAGCGGACGTGTAGGCGGTGAACAAGATGGAGGAGGAGGAGTTAGAGGAGGAGGAAGTCAAGAAGGTGGAGGAGGAGGAATAGTGGTGAAAGGGAAATAGAAGAGGAAATAGACTCTTGAAAGAGGAAGTTGATGAGAAGATGGGAAAGGAGGAAAAGGAGGACAAGGAGGAAGACGAGGCGAACAAGAAGGAGGAAAAGGAGGGGGAGGAGGAGGAGGAGGAAGGGAGAGGTACTGAAGGAAGCGGCGGCAGATGAAAAGACAAGAAAGAGAAGAAAAAAAAAAAACAGTGGACAAGGAGGAGGAGAAAAGGGAAAAGAAGAAAGGAGGAACAGGCTGACGAGAACGATAAAGATAAAAAATAAAAAATAAAGGAAAGAGGAGAAGCAACGAGAAGGTCAAAAGAAAAGAAAAATGATAGGGAAGAGGAAGTGTCATGTGTCAGGAATAACAATAACGAAGACCATGTGGGTGCAGGCGTGGGCAGGGCGGGTGCTCGCTCGATTACCCCGTCCCGTCGCCTTGAGCTGCTCCGCCGAGGGTTGTGCTTTAAAGGTGGCTGACCGGACGCGACTTTGAGGAAGGGGAGAAGAGGTTTTAAATTTTCATCAGCAGAGGTGCGAGACATGACGACGAGAGATTACAGTCTGAAGAGGAGGAGGAGGAGGAGGAAGAGGAGGAGGAGAAGTGGGAGGAGCCAAAATGAAAAAGATAACATAAACAAGAAGTAAAATTGTGCGTGGAGGAGGAGAAATATGAAGAGCTGGAGAAGCAAGGCGAAGAAGATGAGAGGGTACAGAGGGAGAGGCAGAGTGGATTTCCCGCAGAGGTGGTGATGATGATGAGGGCGAGTTCCTTCTTCATAACGAGCCCGTTCTTCGTGACCGACAGACAGCGCTCATGAGGCAGACGTCGCTACCCAGTGATTGCTGTGACGGACGCGGCGGCGGGCGGCGTCAGGGGAAGGGAAACCGTTTTAACTCTTTTCTGGTGTCAGTGTGGAGCAACGTTGCCGGATTGTCGTACTCAGCCGCTTATATTTCCCGACTTCCTACCCCAAAACTGTCTTCTGGGCTCCAATAACGAAACTCAATTATAGTTATAGTTAAAAGAGTTGGATCCTGATGTCTCTTGGCAATAGTTAGGCGTCAGAAACCGGTAAATACTATGCTCTGAGTACGATAATCTTAGGCGTCAGAAACCGGTAAATACTATGCTCTGAGTACGATAACCTGGCAACGCAGAGTCCCTGATTACGTGTTGTCTCGCTGATTGCACAAGAGCAGTGAGTTGCGCTTTGACACTCACTGTATTGGTTCCGAGATTCTGCGGAAAATTATCAATACTTGGCGGGATTCTTAAAGGTCGTATTCTTAATCATTTCAGCGTTCAAGTACACAAACTATACAAGGCTTTCGTGGAGGCTTGGGGAATCTCCATGGGTTATTTTTTGACTCTGCCGGTAGTCTGACTCTTCTTCTGCCTCATGAACGTAAAAAAAACGCATTATAACCCGATTGATCTTCTTTTCGGCCTTTGGAATCAGTTGATGTGAGAGGCGGAAGCGTCTGAGAATACCGATCTTAGTCCGGCAACAAGCAAGGACAGACACACTCACAGCCAGTACAGCAATCAAAGAAATTTCTCCCCACAAATAAGCAACCCTATTGACGCCTACGATGAAACACTGGTATTCTGGACCAAGCGTCGGACCCATTGGCTGAAGGGACGATTGTGGAGACCATGTGACGCCGTCGAAAATAAGCGCCTTGGCAGTGCTCGTGGGTACCACCAGAGGACGCCCGACAAAAAAACGTAATTTTGCAAGGAGTTGAATTGAGCCTCATTACCGGCATCCTCCATAACCACCAATCAGGTTAGATGAATATGCAGGGGGTGTGGCTGGAATATGATCAGCTATTCACAGTGTTGGAGGCTGTACGGACGGCCTTAAAGACTGGTGTGTGTGTCTGTTTATATATCGATCATGCAGAAAGCTGTCCCAAATTAAGGGGGGTAAACAGGCGAGTGGAGGAGACTAACCTAGGATGGTATTACAAGACACATTCCCATCTCACATCATCTATTTCTAAAGGTCAAAGAATGAATGAATCGGGTTCCAATGAGTGTTTTTTTACCTTCGCGCTACTGAAGAAGGATCAAACTACCATCAGGGTCATGAAACTACTCCTGGAAATGCCTTAAACTCATATGAAAGCCCTGTCAAATATGTGAGCTTGGGCGGCGAAATTTTTTGAAATACGACCCTAAAGACACCTTCAGCGCTTGCCTGTGCAGAATAGAGATCGATGATGCAGGAAGTTGTTCCGCGTGGAGGAGAACAAACAAACAAGTGGAAAAGACAGCATAGACACCTCCAGCGCTTGTGGGTGCAGAATAGAGATCGATCGTGCATCTGAATGATAGCTTTCAAGAAGAGACGTCCTCATGGGGCATTCAGAAAAGAGTCTAAACAAACAAAGGGACGCGACAAGACTAATGACGGAGGGTTCGTGGGTGACTGGTCGACGGGAAAACATGGGACTAATGGCGTAGGAGGGGTCGTGTGTGACTGGTTGACGGGAAAACATGGGAGTAGTGACGGAGGAGGGGTCGTGGGTGACTGGTCGACGGGAAAACATGGGACTAATGACGGAGGAGGGGTCGTGGGTGACTGGTCGACGGGAAAACATGGGACTAATGACGGAGGAGGGGTCGTGTGTGACTGGTCGACGGGAAAACATGGGAGTAGTGACGGAGGAGGGGTCGTGGGTGACTGGTCGACGGGAAAACATGGGACTAATGACGGAGGAGGGGTCGTGGGTGACTGGTCGACGGGAAAACATGGGACTAATGACGGAGGAGGGGTCGTGGGTGACTGGTAGACGGGAAAACATGGGAGTAGTGACGGAGGGTTCGTGGGTGACTGGTCGACGGGAAAACATGGGAGTAGTGACGGAGGAGGGGTCGTGGATGACAAGAAAACGGTAAAGCATGAGGCCAATGAGTGGGGTACGTAGGTGACAGGTCAACGGGAAAACAGTGGACCAGTAGTGAAGGAGGCTGCGTGGTTGGCTGCCTGTCGAGGAACACAAGGTGGTTTTTCTATCGTAATGCACTTTAAACTTCTCCAATCTCCAGTGTCAATAGAAGTAATAATATGAGGATTTTTCTCCTGTTTAAGCATGTCGCCTTGTGCTTTATACCAACAGCCCTTGTTTACCTTCTCTTACAGTATAAAAAGTTAAATATTCAAAGTTTTCTAAGTATCAGGACACTTCTCACGTAATTGACTGCTCTTTCGGCCACCTCTTCGGATTCTTTACAGGAGCAGGGAGTAGCGGGCTTTTTTATTGTTTCCTTTTTTTGTGTGCCCTTGTGCTGTCTCCTTTGCTGTAAAAAAAATATAAATAAATAAAAAAGTGGCAAAGTCTCCGACAACAGTTCTTCGTCGCTCCAAGCCCAGCGAGACTGAGGAAAACCTGAAACACCGAGCGACGGCGCCATTCTACAGGAAGAGATGGCACGGTGGACAGGAGGGGGAGGGAAAGGCTCGTTTGTTCAGACTGAGAATACGTGAAGTGAACATCAATAGTGGTTAACGTTACTGGGAAGGCGACAACTTCCCCCTCCCGGCGACCCTTCACCGCCTCCCTTCTATACACCTCACGCGCGCCATCCCGCGAATGAGTAAAGTCCTGCCCTTTGGAGCTTCCTGTGTTGGGAACTCGGGGCTCAAAAGTTTAAACCACTGGCGCCCAAGCAGACATTTAACAAGAGTTTCGCAGGATTTGTGGGTATTTCCATGGGTAGCTTTGCGACCCTGGTGGTAGTGTGACAAATTTTCTGCGCCATGAAGGTAAAGCAAGACTCATGGGGAAGCGTTAAACCACTATTTCGGTCTTTAAAAATAACTGAAGCAAGAGAAGGAAACGTCAAAGAATACTGGCCCAGGGTTTTCCGTCTCACTGAAGGCTAGGTGCGACGCAGAACTTTTTTTCCACTGGCATCCTTTCAAACTCATAACGAAGGAAGGGGCGAGGAAAGGCAGCGAGCAAGAGAGGTGGAGATTTTAAGACTTACGACGTTATCCTTTTTTACGTGGCAGTATAAGTACGGTATTAGAGCTATTTTTGTGTCATATTTTAGCATGAATAGCACGTAAAAAAGGTATTATTACATTTATTTCCCTAAGAGGCTTTCAGACTTTTCCGTTTTCTTTCAACACGGCGAGATAATATGTGTGGTTCAAAGGTGGAGACGCGCGGAAGAGTATGTTTATGTTTGCGTTCGAGTCGTTTCGCTTCTTCATTCCCGGAGTGTAAATGCTCCAGTAAAAGGAAGGTGATTGAAGGGTGATGATGGTTACTGAAGCGTTCATTTCTTGGCGCCGCAACTGCAGGGTTATGTGGCGCCGGGTGATTGAAGGGATTTCCATTTTATAACTAATATCAACAAGTGTTAATAGCACAAAAACTGTGTTAAATCGGCGTCGCATGACCCTTCAACACCCCCACATCAATTTATATTATGCAACTATGGGTCTAAAATGGAAAATGTTGAAAAGTAAAGATGGCGCCACTATAAACACTTGCCTGCGCCACAACGGGCTGGGGCCAACCATCAGGCCTTACGACGTAAAAGACGTAAAATTTAAAAAAAAAAAAAAAAAGCTCACTTTGTTTATAATGCCATGTTGTAGGGTTCATCAGGGCTAACAAATGTTATTATACAATGTCTGGTCTACAATGCTTGGGTGAGCCAGGAAAACAACTTGAAGAGAACAACACGAGGATGACAATCTGTTGATCGACGTCTGCGACACCGATTAAAACACTTCGGTCTTTGGGAGATTCTGAATGTGTGTGTGTAGAGGAGGAGGTGTGTGTGTGTGTGTGTGTGTGTGTGTGTGTGTGTGTGTGTGTGTAGAGGAGAAGGTGTGTGTATGTGTGTGTGTGTGTGTGTGTGTAAGTCCGCCTATTGCGAGGTTACCAGTGAAGGAAAAATTGTTGCAGAAAGTTACATGCATTCCACCTTTACGTCCCGATGACTTCCAGAGTTTTTGTATTAAATTTGGATACCACTGACGCAGCAGCCCGAAGCAGTAACAACGTGTAATAAAAGTTTTGATCATATTTCAATTTTCGGCCGCAATGAAAGGTTAGGGTACGTGTGTGTGTGTGTGTGTGTGTGTGTGTGTGTGTGTGTTATATAAGCGATTTGCACCCTGCCTAAACCCAACAAACTAACATTCACAAATACACTCTAAGGTATAATCAAGAGGAGGAGATTGCGCTATAAAGTCAAAAAAGAAAAAAAATACGAGAAGGGAAGACAAGATGAAGTTTCCATGACTCTCGAAATCAATGCGAGATGACGACTTAAACAGAGACGAACTTCAGGAAAGAAAACAAACACACACACACACACACACACACACACACACACACACACACACACACACAGTAAGAAAGAAAGTAAAAAAGACAGAGAGACGGACAGACACATAGACAGACATAAAGACAGCATGCATAACACGTAGACAGACAAACAGAAAAAAAAGATGCCAACAAACAAACATATAGACAAAGATATTAATACACACAGAGAGAGAACCGGAAGACAGAGACATACAAACATAAACAGACAAAAACGCAAACAGTTACACACACACAAAAAAAAAAGATAATAATATTAATAATAATAATAATAATAATAATAATAATAATAATAATAATAATAATAATAATGAATCCCAAAGAAACAGACAGACGATGCGAGAACACAAACAAAAATAAAATCAAACATACAGACAGACAACCAATCAAACAGACTTACAAACAGACAGGCAAACAGGGTCAAGAGAGGCTTCGGAAGGGATGATAACAGTTAAATGTTTTGCAAAATTTCCTCGTGTCGCAAAAAGAGGAGTCAGGTCACACGTCGTATTTAATCATGTGGAAAAAAAATTACGCGGGGAAGGAAACGCCGCCGGCAAAAGTTTAGGATTTGTAACTCCTCTTTTTTTTTTTGTGTGTGTGTGTGTGTGTGTGTGTGTGTGTGTGTTTGTGTTTTTTTTCTTTTTTTTGTCATTTTTAATCAAGGGGAAGAAATTTACGCAGGAAACGAAAGGGCGGCGGCAAACGTTCATGATTTGTCACTAATCTTTTTATCTATTTATCTACTTATTTATTTTCTCTTTTTTGTTATTTTTAATCAAGGGGAAGAACATTACGCGGGGAAGGAAAGAATGGCGGCAAAAGTTCAGGATATGTCACTTCTTCTTTTTTTTTTTTTTTTTTTTTTTACTTCTCGTAGCTCCCAAGATTATGTTTTTTTACTTCACTCTCCAGATGCAGTCACAGTTTTTTTTTATCCTTTTATCGCTCTCTTTCTTTGTCTTTATTTTTGTTCGTCTTTTTTCTTTCTATATTTCTCTATTTCCTTGTTTCTTCCATTTTTTCCTTCCTTTTCTTTTTCTCTTCCTTTCGTTTTTCCTTTTTATTCTTTTTCTCTTTATTTATTTATTTCATTATCTAATTTTTCTTTCATTTCCTTTCTTTTCCTTTTTTTCCTTTTCTCATTCATTCATTCATTCATTTATTCATTTATTCATTTATTCATTAATTCTCTCTCTCTCTCTCTCTCTCTCTCTCTCTCTCTCTCTCCCTCTCCCTCTCCCTCTCCCTCTCCCTCTCCCTCTCCCTCTCCCTCTCTCTCTCCTACATCACCACAGCAACACAACAACAAACAAATACATAAACAAACACAATAAAGAAAAATATCATCACCACCATCATCATCATCATCATTTTACTCATATATGATCCGATTTCTTCCATAATTCACCATAATCATGAAATGTGACTCTGGTTAATCTCCCATTTGACAATTAAGAGTCTAAGCATTCAATCTGCAGTTTAATTTAATCTCCAAAATGATGACAAATGCTGAGGAGGAGGAGGAGGAGGAGGAGGAGGAGGAGGAGGAGGAGGATGTGGAACCCGAGCAAATGGAAAAGGAGGACGAGTTCGATGAGGTGGAAAACGATGCGGAATACGAAAAGCAGATTAAGGAGGAGGAGGAGGAGAAAGGAGAAGAAGAAGGCTGAAAAAAAGAAGAAGAAGAAGAGGAGGAGGAGGAGGGGGAGGAGGAGAGTGAAAGAGGAGGAGCAGTAGGAGGAGCAGGAATTAAGTTGCAGTGGTGATAAATCTCTGAGAAACGCTTGCATCACGTCCCGCGGAAGCCCACCTTTAATCGGCAATTTAAGGTAATGCTCACTTATCTGCTCCAGGTAAAACACACGATAGACGCTGCCGGGAAATCGATGCTGGGTAGACATGATTGCGAGACGGCATGATAGACGGACTGAGAAATTAAGACGAGGATAAAAAAATATGTATAATCAAAAAGGAAGAAAATATGAAAAATAAAAAGATGGATTGATCAAAACAGAGATAGATAGATAGACGGATAGGAAGATGCTGGATAATTAAAACTGTGAGAAAGGATTTGAAGGAAGGAGACACGGGTGCGCATCTCCCATTTTTTTATTTACACTTTTTCATCAATATCTTTACCCTCCACCCTTTCCTCACTATTTGTCTCCTCCATTTCAATTTCTCTCACTTCCTCATGTTCCTCACATAGTCTGTCCCTCCATTTTTCTTTCTCTCTTTCTTTCCATCATTTCCCTTAGTAACTCTCTCGCTCAGTTTCACTTTCTCTTTCTTTTCCCCTCTCCCTCCCACTCAACCCCTCCGACTTTACTCAAACTCTTCTGTTACCTTTCTTTTTTCCACTTCATCCTTTCCCTCACTTACTCTTTCCCTTCATTTCTCTTGTTTCTTTCTCTCACCCCCCCCTCTCCGACTCTACTCAATCTCTCCTGCTCTCCCTGCATTCCCCTTCCACTCTCAGTCTTTCTGTTTCATTTCAATCCGAGCGTTGGTTCAAGTTTCGTGTTTCCTGTTGGGATATTGGATACATGAGAGTAATAGGGGGTTATGAGGAGGAGGAGGAGTACAAAGGAGTACAAAGGAAAAGCAAACAGCAACAGACCTTTTGGTCCTAACTAGGCTGTTTGTTGTTGCTACCATCTACTTTAATCTACGAGTCAGAGACACAGGACAGCATAGGTGAAGGCTCCTCCCCGCCCACCAATCACTCCAGCCGAGGCTGGCAAGAAAAGAAAGAATACCATGTAGTATAGAAAAACTACAATGGAATTTTATATGGATAGAAGGAAGATCATATACAACGACCAAACTAACACTACTTTCCGCTAGACCGGAGCAAAATAACGGATGTTCGGGTTAGCTTCTAAATATTTGTCCAGTCGGTTTTTGAACGTGTAAATGGTTTCGCTATCGACGACGTTTTGAGGCAGACCATTCCATACATTGATGACACGGTTGAAGAAGTGCTTTGATTCACTTGAGTTGAAACGCTTCCTCGTTATTTTGTATCCATTGTTTCTTGTTATGCTTGATTGAGAGACTAAAATAATCATGAACATTAACGTTGTCGAATCCCTTGAACATTTTAAACACTTCGATAAGGTCACCTCTTAGCCTGCGATTTGATAAGCTGAATAAGTTCAGTTTTATAAGTTTTTTTTGCAGTCTAGGGATCATTTTAGAAGCTCGACGCTGCACTCTCTCAAGTTTATATCTTTTCTGTAAGAGGGAAACCAAAACTGAACGCAATACTCAAGATGTGGGCGAACTAACGAATTATACAGTGTCGGTATCACTTTTTTCTGATTTATGTTCAAATGTACGACCAATAAATTCGATCAGTTTGTTGGCAGGAGGAGGAGGAGGAGGAGGAGGAGGAGGAGGAGGAGGAGGAGGGAGAGAAAAGAGTGGAAAGATCGAGGGTAGTAGTGATCAGTAAATATTAATACACATTCTATCATCCTCCTACTCCCCTCTTCTCTGCTCCTCTCCTCTCCTCTAATCTCCTCTCCTCTTCTCCTCACCCGGACGTCTTGTGGGGTGCTGTGAATGCTTCGAGATATGCAATTATGGAAGGGATGAACAAACTCGACAGCAACGAGGAAAGGATGAATGCGAGGATAAAACGAAGCTCCTGAAAGGGAAAAACCAAACTTGGAAAAGACGAAGAAAAGACGCATCAATCACTGGAGTCAATCTTTCTGCCTGACATTCCTTTCATTGCTAGGGAAGATAAAAGGGACAGAGCGGCGTGAGGAAATCAAGCAAGTCAAATTACCACACACACCGCACAAGAAATGGAGAGAGAAGCGAAAGAGGAAAAAGAAGCATCAATTTATATTCCTTTTGACCTCTGATCTAAACCTTTCAATACAATAAAGACAAAGACGAAGGCTGGTGAGGTTAGAGTGCAAGTTAAATCACACACACCGCACAGGAAATAGAGAGAAGCGAAAGAGGAAAAAGAAACATCAATTTATATTCCTTTTGTCCTCTTATCTAAACCTTTCAATACAATAAAGACAAAGACGAAGGCTGGTGAGGTTAGAGTGCAAGTTAAATCACATCACACCGCACAGGAAATAGAGAAAAGCGAAAGAGGAAAAAGAAACATCAATTTATATTCCTTTTGACTTCTTATCTAAACCTTTCAACACAATAAAGACAAAGACGAAGGCTGGTGAGGTTAGAGTGCAAGTTAAATCACAACATCACACTGCACAAGAAATGGAGAGAGAAGCGAAAGAGGTCAAAGAAGCATCAATTTATATTCCTTTTGACCTCTTTTCTAAACCTTTCAACACAATAAAGACAAAGACGAAGGCTGGTCAGGTCAGCATGCAAGTCAAATCACAACATCACACTGCAGAGGAAATAAAAAAGAAAAGTAAAGGGGATAAAAGAAGCAACTGTTCATATTCCTTTTGTTCTTTTTTCACGATCCTTTCAATTTTGTGAGGAAAGGAAGAAAGGTGGTGAGGACAACATATAAGTCATACCACCAAATTTGCTTCACATGAAATATATATGAAATGTAAAGAGATAAAAAAAGGATTCATTTAGGTTTTCACTTGTTCTCTTTCCCGTTCCCTTCAATTCTATAAAGAAAGAGCGAGGACTGGATGTTTAGTTAGGCAAGTTAAATCACCAAGATATTTGCAAGGAAACTATAACGTAAGCCAAAGAGTCAATGGATCATATTCTTAAACATTTCGACGCTCAATTACACCTATTTCACAAGGCTTTCGTAGGAGTTTCGGGCATTTCCAGGGATATTTTAATGACCCTGATGGTAGTTTGACCCTTCTTCTGCACTATGAACCTAAGAAAACACTCATTAGAATCCGATTGATCTCATTTTTGGCCTTTGGAAATTATTGATGTGAGAGGCGAGAGCGTCTGAAAATACCGACCAATATCTTTACATTCCGTTCTCTGCTCCCTTCTGTAATCCCTTCAATAAAACGAGAAACAAATGGAGAGAGATACGTACGTTTGAATGATAGATAATAAACGTAAAAGGAGTAAAGATTCTGAGCCTTTTTCCTTCTTTTACCTTTCCTTAAATACCACAAAAACAGGAATCATTCGTAAGGTTAAAAAATGCAACACAAAAGGAGGGATATGTACGTCTGAATGCAACAAGTCAATCCATCAGACAATTCGAATAGATTCCTAAACCTTTTTCCCTCTTTTTCTTTCCATTCAATACCACGAAACACAAGAGGAAAGATACATGAGTTTAAATGCAACAAAGCAAACACGGATAATAAACGTAAAAGGAGTAAGGATTCTGGACCTTTTTCCTTCTTTTATCTTTCTTTAAATACCACAAAAACAGGAATCATTCGTAAGGTTTAAAAAAATGCAACCAATTTAAACCATCATATAATTCCACAAAAACAGGAATCATTCGTAAGGTTAAAAGAAATGCAACAATTTAAACCATCATATAATTCCACAAAAACAGGAATCATTCATAAGGTAAAAAAATGCAACACTATAAACCATCATATAATTTCATGGATAACAAACGTAAAAGGAGTATGTAGATTCCTAAACCATCCTTCCTCTCTTACCTTCCACTCGGTACCACAAAAGGACAGATCCGTAAGATTAAAATGAAACACAGCAAATCCACAGATCATTTGCAGGGATGATAAACGCAAAAAGAGTATTGATCCCTAAATTTCCTTCTTCTTTCCCCTTCCCTTCAATACCACAAAAGGAAGTGATTAGTGAAATGCTATCCTCCTCCTCCTTCCCTCCTCTCCTCTCCTCTCCTTCTCCTCTCCCCTCCTCTTCACTCCTCTCTTCTCCTCTCCTCGCCATCAGATAGTTTCCACGGATGATGAACGTAGAAAGAGCAAAAATACCTTGACATTCTTCCCTCTTTTTACCTTCCCTTCGGTACCACAAAAGAAGGAACGATTCGTAAGGCCAAAGCGTAAGTAGACTCGGCAGAAAAAGTGTGAGATGGAAAAAGAGTGATAGAGGGCAAGCGAACGTGGATCCTGTACCTTATTCTCTCTTTACTAAAATCCCTTCAATGGCAGAAAAAAAGGATGATTCATGAGGGGTTAAAATACACGCCAATCAAACATGTAACTTTTAAAATGGGGTGAATAAAGGAACAAAATATAAAGCAGAACAGAAAAATGGAGGGAAAAAAACGAGCAAAGGAAGAGAAACCAATAAAGAATAGAGGAACAAATAAAAAAAAGAGAATAAGGATAAAAACATTGAACAGATTTAAAGGCAAACCAAAATACCTTAACATTATATCCTTACTTTTACTACTCCGTCGACTTATTTTTAGCGCAGTATCATAACGAGGCGTCGCTCATTTGGGGGCTTTGTCTATTTTGGTCTAATACGAAGGACTTATGAAGGAAATCTGGGAGGGATGTTATTTTCCTGGACTACTGGAGAGAGAGAGAGAGAGAGAGAGAGAGAGAGAGAGAGAGAGAGAGAGAGAGAGAGAGAGAGAGAGAGAGAGAGAGAGAGAGAGAGAGAGAGAGAGAGAGAGAGAGAGAGAGAGAGAGAGAGAGAGAGAGAGAGATTATACCGTGTGTGTGTGTGTGTGTGTGTGTGTGTGTGTGTGTGTGTGTGTGTGTGTTCAGCTACAGGAGTATAAACGTTTTCATACTAGTAATCCCTTGCCAAAAAAAAATAAAGATAAGCTGGTGGTGGTGGTGGTGGTGATGGTGGTGGTGGTGAAGTGAGTGGTAGTGAGTCAGGTGATTCTCCCCCTACATCCTCTTTAAAGATTTTTCCTCCTGCTGCTCCTCCTCCTCCAACTCTTCATCCTACTCCTCCTCGTTCTCGTCCTCGTCCTCGTCTTCCTCCTCCTCCTCCTTCACTTCCTCTAACTCTTCCTCATCCTCTTCCTCTTCCTCTTTCTCTTTCTCTTTCTCTTTCTCTTCCTTTTCCTCCTCCTCCTCCTCCTCCTCCACCTCCTCCTTCACATCCTCTAACTATTCCTCATCCTCTTCCTATTCCTCATCTTCTTCTCTTCCTCCTCCTCCTCCTCCTCCTCCTCCTCCTCCTCCTCCTCCTTATTGCAATCACTATTAATCCCCTAAGCACCGCCTCCATCACCGCATGAAATAAAATAAAATAAAATACTAAAATAAATAATAAAATAAATAACAAAAATCCATGCCAAACTCAAGCTCTATCTCCTCATAAATTTTCCCGGATCACTTCTTCAAGGGTTGTCATTCCAAAGTTTAGGACACTTGATTAACACACACACACACACACACACACACACACACACACACACACACACACACACCAGCTTAACATCACTCCCTCGTGGAAAAGCTTAATAGCCCTTCCAAGATGCTTCCATCATTTCCTCTAACGCACTTGGAGGAGGAAGCAAGAGGACGATGATGATGATGAGGAGGATGAGGATGAGGAGGAGGAGGAGGAGAATGAGGACGCAGCAGCAGTGGTGGTGGTGGTGATAGTGGTGAAGGTGGTGGTGGTGGTGGTGGTGGTGGTGGCGGGAGAGTGAAGACGTTTGGTACATTGAGGAATGGTGGATTAGGGGGCAGTATACGCTGATGGAGGTGAGGGAATGCATGTGGAATGAGGGGAGAGAGCAGGAGAATATGAGGGGAGGAGGGGGAGAGGGGAAGAGGACGGAGGGTGGGAGGGAATGAGGGGAAGAGGGAGAGAGGGGAAGAGGAAGGAGAGTGGGAGGGAATGAGGGGAAGAGGGGGAGAGGGGAAGAGGAAGGAGGGTGGGAGGGAATGAGGGGAAGAGGGAGAGAGGGGAAGAGGAAGGAGAGTGGGAGGGAATGAGGGGAAGAGGGAGAGAGGGGAAGAGGAAGGAGGGTGGGAGGGAAGGAAGGAAGAAGGAAGAGAGGGGAGGAGGGGAGGAGACTGAGAGGAAGTAAATGCACTGAGAGAGCAAAGAGAGGGTAAAGAACTAAAGTAAGGTTAGACGCCGCGCCGAGGAGGAGGAAAAATAAGAAGAGAAAAAGAAATCATAGCAATAACCTTGAATATGAGAGAAAAGAGAAAGCATGTGAAGTGAAAACTCGGGTTACGGAGAACTGAAAAATAAGAAAACTAACTAAAAAATAATATCATAGGAGAAATAAACAGGAAGGAAGGAGGAAGGAGAGTATATGTGGGCCGAGAATCACTGAGGGAATAGGAGGGAGGACGAGGTGAAGGAGAACAGACTAAGGAGTTAATGGAGAGTGAAGGAGGAGGTAATGGGAGGGAGGGAAGCAAGGGAACAGGAGGGGTGGAGGGGAGGGGAGATAAGAAGATGGGCGTAATAAGGTTTATGGTAATGGAATCTTGGGGTTGGTCAGGATGCTCTCCAGGTCATTACGTCATCAAAGTGTGTCTGTGTGTGTGTGTGTGGGGGGGGGGGGGGAGGGGGGGGAAATACGAGAGAAAGATGAATGAACATACGAAGGAAGGGTTTGATAGATAGGTAGATAGACAGATAGATACAAATATAGCTCGATAGATAAACACATATAGATAGAGGTAATGAGATTTGATTGATAGATATACAGAAATAGAGAGAGAAAACGAAAGATAGACAGGCAGAAAGATAGACACACAGACAGAGATTGGTACAGAGAGATAACTCGATAGATAGATAAACACAGATGAATATAGAGAACGGGATATATCGATACATTTAATAGACAAACAGAGAAAGGGATTGATGGATAGACAGATAGACAGATAGATAGATAGATAGACTGAGGGAGACGGACGAACGAGGAGGAAGGATAAAAAAGCCAGGTAGCTCAGACGAAGACTATCTGCTCTTGTATTCTAATATGGTTTACTAATCTGTACCACGATTATCAGATTAAGAGAAATTATGAAAGGAGGAGGAGGAGGAGGAGGAGGAGGAGGAGGAGGAGGAGACAGAAGAAGAGGGGAAGGAGCAGAATATTGGTTGTATTATCATTATTTTTATTATTATTATCATTATTATTATTATTATTATTATTATTATTATTATTATTATTATTATTATTATTATTAGTGGTAGTAGTAGTAGTAGTAGTAGTAGTAGTAGTAGTAGTAGTAGTAGTAGTAGTAGTAGTAGTAATAGTAGTAGTAATAGTGGTAGTAGTAGTAGTAGTAGATGAAGAAATATAAGAATAAGAAGAAAAAGAAGCAGGAAGAGAAGGAGGAGGAGAAGGGAAGGGCAGAGGAGGAGGAGGAGGAGGATAGGAAATCAGCAGTCATTGAAAAAGGAGTCAAAGGAAACGCAGAAAATGGAAGAGAGCGAAGCGACGTGAAGTGAAGAAGGGAAGAAGGAGAGGCGTTGGATGAAGGGGGAAGAGGAAAAAAAGAAGAAGGGAGGAGGGAAGAAGGAGGAGGGGCGTAGGGGGGAAGGGAAGAGGAAGAAGGAATCGAGCATGCAATCAACGGAGAGTGAAGTCAAACAAGTCAAAGACCACTATCATCACCATCACCACCATCATCACAACCAAAATCCTAACCTTAATCTCATTCATCACTATTACAACCATCACCACTACTACCCCATCATCATCACAGCCTCAAACATTACAATCATCACTTTCCTCATCACCACAGGGTTGCCAATTAAGATTCATGTCATTTCATTTGCTTCCACATTAAAAAAGAATTATGAATGTTATCTTTCCATTAACCTCCTCCTCCTCCTCCTCCTTCTCTTTCGACGCCGCCTCCTCCTCCTTCTCCTCTTTCTCCTCCTCCTCCTCGTTCTTCCTCTTCTCGTTATTTTCAAGATTAACGATCGTATTAGTCTTTGGTAAATAGTTCTTCATTAGTCTGCAAAACCCCATAAAGAGATTCGGAAGGAGATAACACGGGAAAAGAAAGAAAGAGAGAGAAAGTTGAGATGAAAAAGAAGAGGAAAGAATATGACAAGAGAAAAATCATCGACATTGATAAGAGGAGGGGAAGGAAGATTGAATAGAGGAAGAGATAAACGAGGAAGAAGGAAGATTGAATAGAGGAAAATACGAAAATTGAATATTACTGCAAAGACGATGACAGTGAATGGTAGGATAATGAAGGAACGAAGAGGCTTAGAGACGGAAAAAGAGGAAAAGAAAGAGAAGGAGGAGGAGGAGGAGGAGGAAATATCTACTCGCTCTAGAGAGAAGTGGAAAGCGTAGCACCACTTACAACAAGCGGTAGGAAAGCGTTCGTTTCTCTCGCTCTCGCTCTCTCTCAAACTGCACGCATGAAAAATCTACGGAAATATCATGCCGCATTTAACAATCTAGGAGTCTTTATTTTTTATATACGTACATACATTCTCTCTCTCTCTCTCTCTCTCTCTCTCTCTAAAGTACAACAAATAGCCGAATCATATCAATCATCCCTTCTTTATCGGAGTACAATTTTTACTTATATTATATTCATTCTCCTTCCCAAGAGTCTCCTTAGGATGCATTAAAGTGTTCTGGTCACGCTGCCGTCACCCGCTTCCCATTTACTCGAGTTTCACCTTTCACTTCCCATCACACTTTTTTCTCCTTCGTGCCAAAGTTTCCCCGGTCTAAGAGTTTTTCATTTCCATCACCAAGCGCAGTACTTTTCTGTTAATTTCCTTCTCTTTGTTTTTCCTCTTCTTTTTCTTCTTCTCCACCTCTATCTTCTTTTTCTGCTTCTTCTACGTCTTATTTTCTTTTTCTTTTTTCTTCTTCTTTTTCTTATTCTTTCTCCTCGTCTCCTTTCTATTATTTTCCTTTTCCTTTCCTCTTTTCCAGCGTCTCCTTCTCTTTCTCACCATCCCACCTCCCGTTGCTTTCAAATCTCCTTAACCTCCACCTACGCCGCTTCTTCCGCTTCCTCCTCCTCTTCCTCCTCGTCAAATGCTTCTTAAACTCCTTAGACTTTTGGAACCTCTTTCAAACTGATTGCTGGAAATAGAAATAGCAAATGCGATCCTTTTACGACCATTTTCAATAAGGACTTCAAACCTTGCGCCAGGAGTGATTTGCTTAGGAGAATGAGGAGGAGAACGAAGAGGAGGAGGAGGAAAAGAAGAGGAGAAAGGAGGAGAACACTTCAAGTAGGATCAAGGAACCATCCCACTGAATTTCAAGACCATTTTTTTTTTTTTAATCTTTAAGGACACGTTTGCCTCCCTTCAATGGTCCGTTTTTGCTCCTTGTCAACGTTGCCTCGTTACGGGTTGATTTTCGTCTTCGATATTGCCTTTTTTTATCTTTTCTTCGTCTTTTCACTTTTACCATTTTTCTTTTCCTCTGTCTAGTTGTTCTTCTGCGTGTCCTTGCTCTTATTCTTTTTTGTTGTTTTTCTTTTTGTAATCGCCTTTTTTTCCTTTTTGGGTTTTTTTTCGCCTTCCCTCCTTTTTTCTCTTTTCTTATTTCTGTTTTTCATCTCCTCCGTCTAGTTATTTTTGTTACTGTAGTTGTTGCTTCTCTGCTTTCTCTTTCTTTTTCTTCTTTTTTTCTGATTATCTTCTTTTCTTTATTTTTTTCTATCTTTCTCGCATTCTTAACCTCTTTCCTTCATTTTTCTTTATTCTCGTAACTTTCCATTCTTCTTGTCTCTTAACTTCTTCCCTTCAATTTCTCCATGATACTATTCTTTCTTTTTTTTTTTTTTTTGCTTTTTCCTTCTTTCCCATTTCCTTAATTCCACAGTCACCTTTTATCTTCTTATCATTACTCCTCCTCCCTCTCCTCTTCCTCCTCCTCCTTTTTTTTCCTTCTCCTCTTCCTCCTCTCTTGCTTCCACTTCTTCGATTCCACATTTACCTTTTTCCTTTCCTTATTACTCCTACTCCTCATCCTTCTCTTCGTTATCTTCTTCCCCTCTCTTATTTTTCCTTCTCCATCTCTTCTTCCTCTTCGTCTTAATACTTTCCCTTTATTTCTCTTTCTCTTCCTTCTGCTGCTCCTCAGTCACCAGCTTAATATTATCCTTCCTTTTCTTATTACCATTCTTCCTCTTCCTGTCTTTATTCCATCTTCATTTTTATCTTATCCAGCTCCGTCTCTTCCTCCTCGTCTTCCTCTTCTTACTTTTCACTTTTTCTCCTCCTCCTCCTCCTCCTCCTCCTCCTGCTTCAGCTGCTCCTCCATCACCGGCACTATTCCTCGGCTCATTAAATTGTCAATATTTGGTTGAATTTATTACCACTTATCCAGCGCTGGAGATGAGGCGCCGCGACAAATTATTCCCGCCACCCGGAAACTCGCTTCTTACCGCCGTGCCGCTGAATTGATGCCGGTGACTCACCTTGACACACCTGCACCACCACCCCCACCACCGTCATCACCACCCTCATCATCACCACGACCATTGTAGTTATTTTCATCATCACCATATTCTTGCCGAGGGAAATATTGCTGGGTTTTTTTTTCTTCTGTTGCGTTGACATGAAAACTATTATAAAAACAATCCTCCCTTGACCTCCTCCTCCTCCTCTTTCTCCTCCTTCTCCTCCTCTTCCTCCTCCTTCTTAAAACATATCTTGGCTCTATGTTGGGGACGGGAACTCCACCCTTTTCTTCAGTTGCTTAAACATGTAAACAGAATTGTGAAAACCGTCCTCACTTGACCTCCTTCTCCTCCTCCTCCTCCTCCTCCTCCTCCTCCTCCTCCTCCTCCTCCTTAAAACAGACGATGGCTCCAGCTTGAGGACGTGAACTCTACCCTTTGATGTTATGTGTTCTGCCTTTACTCTCGCATAACACACATCCATTCGTGCGTCAGTCAAAAACCTCCCGCCCCAGCCCTCTTTCTTTCCTCTCTTCCCCCACATGCCTAGCGCCCCCTACCCCTCTTTATGCCCCTGACACACATCAACCATTCTGCCCCTGCCCTACCATCTACCTTATATTTCTTTCCTGTCAATCACCCCCCTACCGACTATCCATCGCCCACCGCTACACATCTACCATACCCCTTTGATTTTCCTATTCCCCCATCTCCCTTTCCCATCCACACACACCCTTTTTTGACCTCCTGTCGCTTGCTACCCCCCCCCCCCTGTTCCACATCTACCATTCCCCTTTACTATTTCTAGCCTCCTCTTCCCCCCCCCCCCGCCCCCCTTTTTCACATACCTGTTTCCCACCTTTTTTCAGCACATCCATTGCCAACGTTACTACCAAAGTTCTGCAGCAATAAATAAATGTGAATGCATCTCGCCACTTTACATGAATTTGCAAACGCTGTGGAAAAAGGGAAAAAATTGGTGGGTCAAAACTTTTTATTTTTTTTATCGTGGTAAACGAGTATTTGTGTTTCCCGTGACTGAAATATTGTTTGTGTGTCAGATAAAAAAACGGTAATCCGATGGTGAAAGTTTTTTTTTTCTTTTTAATACAAGTAACATCGGACAATGCCGTTCCTGGTAATATTTGACCCATTGTTGTTGTGTCGTGTTCCCCCCGGTTGAAGTACCTGCTATGTCGTTCATGTAAAGGAAGCGCCGCGTCGTTCATTGTGCTGCTGATCCTTTGTCTCTGTCAAACACACACTCACAGCACAATGTTGGCTCGTAGTGTTTCCAGGGAGTGCGTGGAGAGAGTTCTGTGTCGCTCTTCATCCCGAAAATGGAGGCAGGTCGACCGAGGCTATTCACCGTACACAAAGCAACTCCCGTGAATTCGAAATATCCAAAGTAGCCCATGGAATGTCTTTTTCATATATATATTTTTACTCGTCTACTATTCCTGAAGCTCCCGGTAAAATCTGGCAATCATACTCGTGCTGAAAAAATCGATCACCATGTCTGTTCACTTATTCACAGCCGTATTCAGTAGACGATGGAATAGTTTTTAACATTATTTTTTGTATCTACTATTCCTCAACCTTAAGTAAAATCTGGCAACACGACAACGCTGGCAAAACGACCGCCATATCTACTCTGACTGTGGTGATGAAGAAAGTGATGCTGGTAGTGATGGTGATGATAAGTGGGGCTGTGGTGAGGGAGGAGGAAGTCGTGGTGGTGGTGATGGTGGTAATGGTGACGACTGTGATTAAAGTTATGAAAATCGTGACGGTAATGTTGGTGGTAATGGTGATGATAACTAAATTTGTGATGAGGAGGAAATGGTGGTGCTGATGGTGATGACTGTGATTAAGATTATGAATTTGGTGATGGCGGTGATGGTGATGAGATGGAGGTTGCGGTGGTGGTGATGGTGGTAATGGTGATGACTGAGATTAAGGTTATGCATTTGGTGGTGGCGGTGATGGTGATGATGATTGAACTTGTGATGAGGAGGAGAAAGTGGTGATGATTGCGATTATGGTTACGAATTTGGTGATGGTGGTGACTTTGGGTGTGATGATGATCGTGGTGATTCAAATGGTGTATGAACTTGGTGATGGTGAGGATGGTTGACTTTGAGTGTGGTGATGATGGTGGTGAGTAAAGAGGTGAGCATGCCACGAGTCGTAATACTAACCTTCCCTTTTTATCTCGGTCGTTCCAGTCTTGCCACATAACCCTTCCCACCGCGCCAGGAACACTCCACTCCACTCCACTTCACTTCACTTCACGCCCCGATACCGCTCGATCTCGCGCCTTAATCCTCCCCCCATCCCCCCACCTGCCCTCTTGACCCAGTATGTGATCCAGACAACACTTATTCTCCCCCTCCTTCGCGTGTTTCTCCCCCCTACGTACCCTCACCTCCCAGCCTCCAGCATTTAACATGACTTGCCGCCTCCGCCTCCTCTCCCCTCACTTTTCGACGCTCAGAACGCTTATCACAGCCTCCTCCATCTTCCTTACCTCCTCTATCCTTTTTCTGGCATCCTCTCCCTTCCCCTCCCCTCCATTTCCATAACCAAACTCTCCCTGCCTCACCATAACTCCCCTCCCTTCCTACTGTCATTTACCCTAACATCGCCTCCTCCTTTCCCCTCTCCTCAACGCTCAAAACGCCTGCCCCAGCCTCCTCATCTTCCTAACATCCCCTAAGCTATTACTGCATCCTCTCCCATCCCCTCCCCACATCAAACTCTTCCTGAATCACCGAACTCTCCTCCCTTTCTACTCAAATTAGCTCTCACATCACCTCCTCCCCTCCCTTAACACAGCCTCCACGATCTTCCTCACCTCCCCTGCCCTTCTCTTGTATATTCTCCACTGCCATTCCATAAACAAACTCTTCCTGCCTCATCTGAACTCCCCGCCCCTTCTGCTCACATCCGCCCTCTCCTTCCCTTCCCTTCACTTCACTTCACTTCCGTTCCTTTCCCTCCCTTCCCTCATCCTCTAACCACAGAGCAGGGGGGAGTGAGGGCGTAATTTCATGCGTCCTTCACATTGGAGAGTTTAAAGAGTTCTCCAAAAATGTAATTCTCCCCTGCCTTTCCTCCCAGCCTCCTAGCCTCCGTGGTCTAGTGGTCAGCGCGCCTGGCTTCTACTCCGCGGACCCGGGTTCCAATCCCGGCCCGGGTAGTCGGCGTGCAGCTCACCCAGCTGTTCATCCTCCCTTTCGGGCTGGTCGATAAATGGGTACCTGGGGAAACCTGGGGAAGGTAAACTGTGGTAACCCGGATGTCACACTGGCCCTGTGTCCCGGGGTGATGGGCTCCTTCCCACCACAGGCTTTACCTTTTCCCTTCCCCTTCCACACCCCAATCCCACGAGTCCATTTCAGTTAGCTTTCCACCCCAGCACGCCTTTATACACACATCCCTGACTTTTATGATACGTTTGCCATTTCCGAAAGTGTTATAGAGAAAAATGCTCATATCTGAAAAAAAACGCCATTATGAAATTGAAATAAATCGATGCAGTGATATTCCCTTGAAAAGCCTCGTGCGATATTTTTTTTAAATATTAATACTAACTGGGAGGGAGCATACAAACTGGCAAACATACACACGCACACACAACGCAAAAAAAAAATTATAGAGGCTCGAGAACTAAACCCACGTGATTGTGTATGATTATGACTGTATGTGTGTGGGTGAGGCTAACATACATACATACATATATACATACATACATACATACACATAACTCTCGCATAAAGACCTCCGTGTGTGACTTACTGTGCTACTTCATTGTATATAAAAACGCTTCATATTAAAGCGTGTTATTACCCCGTTTTTTTTATGGCCTATTAATCTCCACGGCGAGAGAGAGAGAGAGAGAGAGAGAGAGAGAGAGAGAGAGAGAGAGAGAGAGAGAGAGAGAGAGAGAGAGAGAGAGAGAGAGAGAGAGAGAGAGAGAGAGAGAGAGAGAGAAAGGGGAGAAGGGAGGGAGAGAGAGGGAGATGAAATACTTAACCAAGGCATACAGCTTTTTCCCTTTTTTTCCAGTTTGAGTTTTTAATGCCTTGCGGTGAACAGTGTTAGTGGCTTGACCTTTATTTGTGTGTGTGTGTGTGTGTGTGTGTGTGTGTGTGTGTGTGTGTGTGTGTGTGTGTGTGTTTGGTTCCTTGTTTGTTTTGTCTTGAACCTGCCGGCGCCGGAGAGGGAAAAGGGAGAGAAAATACTAACCCAATAACCAGGGCATGCAACTTTTCTCTTTTTTTACTGCGCGTTGGTTTTCATGCCTTGGGGTGAACAGCAATAGTTTTCTCTTTCTGTTTCTAGTGTGTATTGGTCTTTTTCCTTTCCCTTTTCAGTGCAGTGCTTTTTTTTCATCCAAACTCTTGCCACTTTTTTACAATCCCTCGCACTCACGGGAAATAAAATGGAGCAAGAGAAGCGTGAGGCAAGGACACGGCAGATATGAACGGCGACGCATATAGATAAGGAAATTATACTACAAGAGAGAGAGAGAGAGAGAGAGAGAGAGAGAGAGAGAGAGAGAGAGAGAGAGAGAGAGAGAGAGAGAGAGAGAGAGAGAGAGAGTGTTATTTAAAAATCTATACAGCTACTGAAATATGGCAAGATATCCCCGTAGAGTTTTCAATCACAACCTGTTACGTATGAAACTGAGAGTTATTTAAAATTCATACAGCTACTGAAATTTGACATGATATCCCCGTAGAGTTTTCAATCGCACACTGTCACGTTTGAAACTGAAAGAGAGAGAGAGAGAGAGAGAGAGAGAGAGAGACGACATCCATGCTCTTTCTCCCATCACACAAGTAAATCCTCTTCCATTTGACGTCAGATTTTAAAAGAAACATACAAATCTTCGACCTTTCTGCTCTCTCTCTCTCTCTAGTTAGACAGGTTGGGATAAAACTCCAGGAAATATCATACCGCATTTAACTACCAACTACCTTGGAGCAGTTTTTTCCGTAGATATTCTCTCTCTCTCTCTCTCTCTCTCCCTCTCTCTCTCAAGCAAGACGGATTGCGGGATAAAACTCTAGGGAAATATCATGCCGCATTTAACTTCCACAGAGCTTTTTTTTCCGTAGATATTCTCTCTCTCTCTCTCTCTCTCTCTCTCTCTGACACCCGCCTCATCACGCACCTCAAGCACCCTCGCCTGATTGGTTCACTCGCCAAAGGATGCACGAGGAGGAGTGTTGTTTGTGCTCGCTCTTAACTTTGCCCGCCGCCGTGATTAACGTTCCTTCTTGCTTCTCTCGCCACCTTCACTTTCTGGGCACTCTAGTGAAACATCAATCGCTAATTTAAAAAGGAAGCTCCACTGTGCGCAATGAGAAGTACCGTTTATAGTTATTTTTTTTTTTTCGAAATGATTAAGTTCTTTTATATCAACACCTTTACATCATGAACCGGAAAATGAAACTACTCAAGGGCAATATACATAGAAAAACAAAAAAGGCCGCTAATCTCTGCTCCTGAAAAAAAAGATTGGAGTGGCCTGCATTTATCGATATAAAAAGCAAATTAAGCGATGATAATTTTGCTTTTAGTCTTTAAAAATATTTTCAGCTGCTTGTTTTTTTCAGTTGCATATTCACGCGGTTGCCTCAACAGTGCCTTCCTGGCCAAGGCTATATCCCTTTGAGGTTGAAGATGACTCACCACTAGGGGCGGCGTCCTTGGCTAACTTACGTAAAGGAGAGATATAAAGAGATAAAGATGATTGGATAGATGGATAGATAGACATATATAGATAAAAAGAGAGAGAGGGAATGTGTGTGTGTGGGGGTGGGTGGGTGTGTGTGTGTGTGTGTGTGTGTGTGTGTGTGTGTGTGTGTGTGTGTCTCCTCATGTTAAGTTGCCGCCACTAGGGACCCTTCACACCTACACACACACATACAGGTTGCAACAGTTGGTGGCGCAATAACTTGACTTGCGCTTTGGTGTTCACGACAAGGAAACGATATTGTAGTTTGCTGCGAATAACTTGGACAATAACTCTGCAGACGGATGGAGACAATGCGCACTTCGTGAACACAAGGGCGAGGATATTATATGGAACCTACATGAAATAAGTCGACCTATCCGTGGCAGCTCCAGAAAACTAAACATTTTCCATTTTACTTCGCTCTCCATAAATTTTCCAAACCTCCAATGGAAGCTTTGAATTGTATTTGCATTAACGACATATCTAGTTAATTTGTTCCGTTCTTTTACCTCCCTTCTTGTAAACTACGGCCGCTCCACGGAACCAGCTATTTACCGTCTATAAACTTATCTAGCTTCTTTCGGATACTTTCAATCGCATTTGCATTGACGACACAACTCATTAATATATAAAACTCATCCACTTCTCTCCCTGTGCACCACTTATTGGGTATCTCGTTCTTAAAGCTGAATGATGGACCCTGCACCCAGTATCGTAGCTTTGCGTTGTGTTAATATTTCCACAGTGATCGCCTTCCCTCTATCGATAACTATGAGAAGCCTTAGACGCAGGGTTAGTGTAAGTGTTCTCAAAGATGCTTTCGCCATTCATATCCGCTATTTCCAGAGATCAAAATGTAGGTGAATCGGGTTCTAGTGAGTTGTTTTTAGGATAATGGTACAGAAGAATGATCAAACTACCACTTGGGTGAAAACTATCCATCGAAATGAACGCAACCCTTACGAAAACCGTGTCAATTATGTGAGCTTGAGCGCCGCTATGTTTAAAAATATGACCCTAAGTAAGCCCCTCCTAACAAAGACTACTTCTAACAGCCAGCAAATGATCCTCCTGAGACCTGGTTAATCCCTAGAATCTCCGTTAATTGGCGGGAACTCATTACGTGGTCGTCAATACCAAAATTCCCCGAACCCAAAAATTAAAAAAAAAAGTATCATAATCACGATGGTATGGAGAAAATTAACTCGTGCAAAAAAAAAAGTTGCTGTTTAAATCGACGGTAAGAGTAATGACTGCGGTTAATCAGTGTTCCGGGGGAGGGCTGAGGGAGGGAGGGAGGGAGGGAGGAAGGAGGGCGGGGGTGAGGGACTGACTGGCTGGCTGGCGAGGATTATACCCCAGTGGACAGACTATGCAAGGTGGGGAGAGGGTGAGACCATGGAAAGGGGGAGGATGATAGGGGCGCAGTGAAACCTGAGAGAAACGGGGTGAAAAGCTGGAGAATGTGAAGGGAAAGGGGACGGAAGGGGACGAAAGGGAACAATTTGAGGGGAAAGGAGAAGGTAAAAAAGGAGAAATTTGAGAGAAAGGCGAGGTGGAAAGTGGGATATTTTGAGGAGGGAACCTAAGTGAAAGGAGAAACGCGACGAAAGACTCGAAAATGTGAAAGGAAAGTGGATGGAAAGGGAAATATTTTAAGGGAAACGGGAAAGATGAAAGGAGGGAATTTTAAAAGAGGAGTGATTGAGTGGAATATTTTTATTGGGGGAAAAGAATAAGAGGGGGCTAGGGTAAATTTTAGAGGCAGAGAGAGGTGACTAAGGAAACGAAAGGGCAGGTGGAAAGCATAATAGAGAGAGAAGGAAAAGGAGAACTGAGAAGAGAGAAGGAGTATATTCTAGAGTAAGATTGAGCTGACTGAGAAAGGGAAAGTGGAGGTGAAAAGTGGAATTATCTGAGTGGGAAAGAAACGAGAAATATGAAAGGAAAAAGAGAAAATTTTAGATGAGGGAAATATATACGGAATATGAATAAATGAGAAAACTTAGGAGGGGAATGATAACTAGGTAAAAGGTGAGAATTCAAGGGGAAGGGGAGATGAAAGGCGAATATGAAAGCGAGGGAGGACAGGGGAAGCAGACCCGGCTGTCCCCTAGCTCGTCTTGCCTCATAAATCTGCTCTGCTTAGGTCCAAGGTGATGGCAATGAAGGAACGAAAAAGAGGGAAGCAAAGGGGAGATCAGGAGAGGTGGGACATGTAAGAGGATAGGAAGAGGGAATAGGAGGGCGAGGGAAGCAATATCTAATGGTCTTGGCTCACAAACTTGATAGAGGGGGACGAAACCACGTGTGAATATTGAGGGGAAGAGGGAAGGGTGAGAGAAAAGGAGACGGGGAGAGACAGAAGAGACGGCCGGCACGGAGAGCAAAGGATCCCTGACACACTTGGCTGAATTTGAGGCGAAAGAGGAAAGATTGGAAAGGAAAGGAGAGAAGAAAAAAGAGAAAGAAGAAAATCGGAAGAGACAGCAGGCTCAGAAAGCAAAAGACCTCTGACTCACTCGATTAAATTAGAGGAGACGGAGGAAGAAATTGGGAAGAGAAGGAGGAGAGTAAAAGGAGGAAGAGGAAAAACGAAAGGGAAACCAGAAAAAGAGAAGGGAGAACAAAAGACCCCTGACTAACTTGACTACATTTAAAAAGTAAGAAAAATTTTGGGGAAGGGAAAAAGGGAAGTAAAAAGGAGGAAGAAAACCTACGAAAACATGAAAGGGCCTGATCCCTCTCTCCTTGGGTTCTCCCGGGTCGTATGCCCCCTTGCTTGAAGACGCCGCATTGAGGGGGGATCAAGCGGAGCCCTGAGAGTGCAAATCCAATCAGCTGGGGTCGCGGACATCTTGTTATCCTGAAGCTGCTAATTAGAAGCTCTTTGGTTGTAAGGTGGGCGGCAAGGCGTTGCAACAGGGAGGAAGGGATGGAGACAGGGAGGGATAAATGAAGGGAAGGAGGGAGGGAAAGAGACAGGGAAGGAGGAACGAGGGGAGGGAGGGAGGCAAATGAGGAAGGGCATAAATTTTAGGGAGGGGGAAAATATGGGAGGAAGAGATTGAAAGAATTTATTAAGGGAAGCAGCGTGGGAGAGTTGGAAGGGAGGAAGGAAAGGGCCGAAAGTGAGCAAGATGAAGATAGGGAAGAAGGGAGGGAAAAAGAGAAAGTATGCAAGGTGAAAGGAAGGGAGCGAAGGGAACAAGGAAAGAGGAGGAGGGAGGACAGGAGAGAAGAAGAGGTAGAGGAGATAGAACACAAGTAAGGAAGGAGAAAAGGAGGGAAGGAGAAGATAGAACGCAAGTGGGGAGGAAAGAAACGAGAGAGGAAGGAGTGGTAAAGGAAAGGAGAGGAGGGAGGTAAAAAGAGGAAGAACGTGAGTAGGGAGAAGGGAAAGAGTGAGGAAGAGACAGAGAAAGGGAGGGAGGAGGCGAGGGAAGTCCAGTAAATCTCACCGTTAGCACACCATAATGGAACTCGACAAAAAATAAAAAAATAAATAAATAAATAAATAAACACAGAGCAAATCACATGAAGCCAAACAAGCACCAACAAAATGAGGTCAACACAAACAGGTTCACCGCAACACGAGCAGAGAGATTAGCAAACACAACTACGCAATCCCAGCAGCAAATGAAAACGCGGACACTTGGAAGCAAACAAACACCAAATTGGCAACACAACGCAACATGAAGATGGAACACAACAACGAACATTAAACAACCAGTCACAAAAAAAAATACGTAACACAACACAACGCAACGTGAAGACGGAAAACGAAAATATACAATACGAAATCATTTCAAACAAAGACCAGATTAAAAGCCCAACAAAATATGCAAAAAATAGGGTACATATATGATCGTCACCGTATGCAACACCATCCCAGTCGCCTAACAAAGCATAACCATTCCAAAACAAACACAAAGCAACAGATGAAAACAAAACGACAGCAAAAAAAAAAAACAATTAAAACACAAAACAAACTACATCCATTTTACTTCAACCATCAGATTCGCAAACAAACGACATATGGCCGTAAAATAAATAAAAAACATAAAAGAAAACATGTAGGCTACTCGTACATAACACATCTCGTAAAACAGACCCCCACTCTCCTTATGGTCTGTTCAAGTCTCGGTCTGAATGCAGGGGAAGTAACATGGTTTCGCCTCGCCTGCATTATTCAACGCGTCTTCGGAGTTCTGTTGTTTTGGAATTTTCTTTAAGTGCACCCTCGCCCGCTGAAGAAAACGGAAGGAAGCGAGCGAGCAGGGGGTGGGGGGCAGGAGGGTTGAGGGAGGGCGGGAAGGAGAAAGAGACGGCTGGTAATTTTCCGGAATAAACTTTCTTAAAACGTTTCGAGTTGTCAGTGTTGGAATTTATAAATGCATTTGTTTCGCCACTTTAAACACGTGCTTTTAAGTTTTATCGTTATGTTTTACTTCCTACTTCAACGAGGAAGATATTACGAGAAAGTGTTGTCACCCCAAACAAGAAAAGCATTTGCAGTTTGTGAAGTCTTAAACTGGATACGTTATATTTGTCCTTTACATTTTATGAAAAGAGAAAAATATTGCATAAAACTAATTACGATGAAAACAATAAGTCATATTATATATTCTACTGCTACTACTACTACTACTACTACTACTACTACTACTACTACTTCAACCACTACCCCAAATACTACTATACTACCACTACTGCTACTACAACGAAATCTGTAAAACCAACTGAATAAAATAAAATTACATTAAAAAACACCATCATGAAACAAATAAGAACAAAACATCAGAAGTACAACAGGTTAACACTCACCACCCAGCTCGGTGCCGTCGGGTCCACTGACCTG
Organism: Eriocheir sinensis; assembly: GCF_024679095.1. Classification (NCBI taxonomy): domain Eukaryota; kingdom Metazoa; phylum Arthropoda; class Malacostraca; order Decapoda; family Varunidae; genus Eriocheir; species Eriocheir sinensis. The sequence goes on from NC_066571.1 coordinate 6,974,492, forward strand.
AAACGCAGAAAAACAAGTGTTGAGCGTCGTCAAAAACACATCACCGGAGGACCCCAATTAAGGCCAGCCCTCCACCTGGCTTAGCGGAAGATAAAATTAACTAGGGCACTTTATTTCCACTCCACGTAACAAAACATGATTAAATGAGCTAACCCTCGCAAATTCATACACACACCTTAAAGAGAAAAAGATATATAGGAAAAAAAAAAAAAAAAGATTAATATTTGTGAAAAACTCTGCGGTGTTTGGGACTCCTACTTCATTAACATCACATCGCCTCCCTTGACTTTTAGAAATATTTCACTCATCACACACACACACACACACACACACACACACACACACACACACACACACACACACACACAAACAAACAAACAAATAAGCAAACAAACAAACACACGAATAAACAAGGGTAAACGGACCCAAGCCATAATATTTCTCGGCGTCAGATTTTCACATTTCTTTATTGGTAAGTATATTTAATTTTGAAACGTGAAGATACTATTACAAGCAAACACTCACACACACACACACACACACACACACACACACACACACACACACACACACACACACACACACACACACGAACACGTTTAAATGCGAGCACAGAATTTATGAATTAATGAGATTGCTATCTGATATCATTCAACACATTCATTCACAGATGTAAAGGCCTATGTGTGTAATTTCATCATTGCAATATTCGCTTTATCATGAATATATGAAAAACGTGCATTCAAAAAGTGGTCAGCACACATAAAAATCAGAAGTCTATCAAAAGTTTCCATTAAAGTGCCGAAATAATTAATATTAATGGGGCGGCGGAATTGTGAATGATACTCGTTTCAATGATTCCAATTTGGAGTTGTCATATCTGTTTACCGCCTCAACGTATCATAAATACACAAGTAACAAATATTAAACTTATGATATTGCAGAAAATAATCAAACCAGAAACATATAACTCTTTAAATCATCTGCATCAAAACTCTACGAAGCGACTAAACTATTCGTAGGAAGTGAAGAGCTAATGGCCTTGGAGTCCACTCTATGCAAGGTGATATATAAAAACTCTGACACGTTGAAGCCTAAAAAATGCATTCGTTAAAGAAAATTCAGTAAAAAGTATGGTGTAAATATCGCAAATAAAACATCTTTCTCTCAGTTCTTGGGACACTGGACATCCCTCAGCATCATGTGTGTGTGTGTGTGTGTGTGTGTGTGTGTGTGTGTGTGTGTGTGTGTGTGTGTGTGTGTGTGTGTGTGTGTGTGTGTGTGTGTGTGTGTGTGTGTGTTAGATCTCTCTCTCTCTCTCTCTCTCTCTCTCTCTCTGGGGAACGCAATTCAGTGCATGTTTTTTATTGCATTTTTTAACACGTAAGAGGTACGTCAAACACAGGATTAATTAATTTATTTTATATTGACTGTCACACACACACACACACACACACACACACACACACACACACACACACACACACACACACACACACACACAAATAAACAGAAAACAGCACACACACAACGCAGGACACGCAAATACTAATAAAGTATCGTATATATTCACTGAAAATATAGACAGAAAGCAATATATCTCCATCAGGGAATATATCAAGAGATGCTCCCCCTCACTCCTCCTCCTCCTCCTCCTCCTCCTCCTCCTCCTCCTCCTCCTCCTCCTCCTCCTCCTCCTATTCTTCCCTCCTCTCCCTTCGCCTTACAAATAGACAAAGCGTAAAGGTTCGAGCGCTGAGCCCCAAAATTCATCACTTCTCTCTAGTCAACAGAATATTAAGGTTATTTTTTTTCCTCTCCTTCTCAATTCTTATTCATAATGAAGGAAAATTAATCAAGGACGGCCATCAAAATCCTATGAATAATTCCACCTCTCGTTCAAACGCAGAAAAAAACGAACGAGCTCTCACCTGATTTATTTTTTCTTCCTCTTCCTAACATTTTCAAAGCTTTTTTTTCCGAACGCTCAACCCCATCCCTTAACCATCTCCTTTTTCTTCCTTCCTTCCTTAATTCCTTCTCATCCTTCTATTCCTTTCCATCCCTTCTTTACCGTTTCCCGACACTCCTCCCTTTCTTTTTCCATCTCAATCTTTTTCCTTCCTTCCTTTCTTCCTTCCTTTCATTCTTTATCCCTTCCTTCCCTTCTTCCTTATTTCCTTCCCTTCCTTAATCAGTCCCTTCCTCTCTCAAACCATCCATCCATCTATCCATCAATCAATCCAAACTTTCCTCACTTTCATCATTCCATTCTCCCTCCCTCTCTCTCTCTCATTTTTCCATTCATTCAATTATACCTCTCTCTCTCTAAACACTCCCCTTTTTCTCTTCCCCCTTACTTCACACTCTTAGCCCTTCCCTCTCTCCTCCTCCCAGCTCTCCTCTCTCTCCCTTCATTTCTCTCACTTTCCGTCCTCACTAAAAAAACATTAGACATAATAAAACCAGGTCAGTTCATTTTAATCTTGGGTCGCTGCTGCCTTTTCCCTCCACTACAGTACCCTCTTTATCCCAATACAAAAGCCTGGGTGCGTTAACATGGGCAGAATGGGCATATTAATGTTGACATGACAGATAAAGGGGAGAATGAGCACGAAAAATGACGGTGCTTTAAATGGTAATGTTCTGATATGGAAGGGGAGGAGAGAGAGAGAGAGAGAGAGAGAGAGAGAGAGAGAGAGAGAGAGAGAGAGAGAGAGAGAGAGAGAGAGAGAGAGAGAGAGAGAGAGAGAGAGAGAGAGAGAGAGAGAGAGAGAGAGAGAGAGAATCATTAGCAGGTAGAGAAGGGTGGGATCGTATGTGATCATTAGTGCGTGTGTGTCGAAGTGTGTGTGTGTGTGTGTGTGTGTGTGTGTGTGTGTGTGTGTGTGTGTGTGTGTGTGTGTCAAGAGGGTACACAAACATTCCTTCTTCCATCCTCTCCTCCTCCTCCTCCTCCTCCTCCTCCTCCTCCTCCTCCTCCTCCTCCTCTTTAATAAACTTACTTCCTCCCACACGCCATCGTCCCTCTTTCGTTTTTCGTTTCCTTCCTTCGATTCCTATCCACAAGAGATTTCACGTCCTCCTCTTTCTGCTTTTCTTCTTCCTCCTCTTCCTCTTCCCACATGGCACCCTCCCTCTCACGCTCCACATTCCCCTTTCCTCCTCTCTTCCTCCTCCTCCTTCTTATGCAACACATTTCACCTGCAACACACCTGTCAATACCAGAGCCATGTGGCAGGTATCCCCTTCCGACCCCCCCACCCCCCCCTTTCGTAAGGTTAAGGTGAGGGGCAAACAATACTCTCCAGATTGATTAATATTTGGGATCACGTCTCTCTCTCTCTCTCTCTCTCTCTCTCTCTCTCTCTCTCTCTCTCTCTCTTTTTTTTATTGCGGTTCAAAACTCTGCGGAGATATCTTGCCGCATTTCATTAACATAGTACATTTTTAGGAACATAAATGAACATTCTCTCTCTCTCTCTCTCTCTCTCTCTCTCTCTCTCTCTCTCTCATTGATCTAGCTTTTTCCTCGTAGACAAGAACTGCCTTTACGTAACTCAAACTTAAAAGCTCAGGTCGCGGCCACGTCACGTCTCACCGCCTAAACACAAACCAATTGGGAGCCACTGACCCGAGCACACGACTAAAGAAACAAAGAAAACAAATAATTAGGAGAGTAGTTTATGAATAGCGACTCAACGTTCTTCGAGACTCCCCCCTGAAGAAGAAAAAAAAGTCAGAGAAAAGTTAAGGGTAAATAGTTCCGTATAAAAAAGGGTCATTCAAAAGGCCTTACGTAAGCTCTTAACGTTACGGAGAGGAATATGGTTTTAATGGAGCATCTACATTTCAGCTGTATATTAATGTTTAGTATAATGAAAAGCCTTAAATACTAATAACGTGTGGGTGGGTATGGAGGGGGAGGAGGCTGCGAGTGCGTGTGTGTGTGTGCGTGTGTGTGTGTGTGTGGGTGGGAATGGGTGGGTGAGCTTCATATATCGTGCTGTATATTAACCATTTTTCACACTCTCTGTTCCGTCGCTTTTAATTGCCGCAACGTTACGCCATACACAAAATCACAGGTCGTTAATAGCTCCGTTGCGCGCGTGATTGGGTATCGGTCAGTCGTGAATGTCAACAAAGAGATCGACGGCCATGTAAATACTGAGGCCACATGCACGCGTGACCAACAAATACTCATGATTAACATTACCCTGAGCAAATATGTACAAAAAAATGAGCTTGTACGAAAAGAATAAAAAAGAAAGAACGAAAGCATATATAAATAAAGTAAGAAGTAAAGAGAGAAGTAAGGAAAGAAAGAAGGAAAATTAGAAAGAAACAAATAGATAGAGCGATGGAAAGTTAGACATGAATAGGGAATTTGCCAGAGACAGACAGACAGACAGACAGACAGACAGACAGGCCTCAATTCTCCCTCACCAAACCTCCCTTTACTCTCCCTATGCAACTACATTACACATATCACTGCCTGCTTATATAAACGGCTGGGCTGAACTCAAGGATTTGGAGAACTTTAAGCAACTTCCCTTTCATGCACGTCACTGCTCTTGAATACCTCCACTGCCCTCTCCTACAGACCCTCTACACACTTCTCCTTACGCAAAACTAACACACTCCTCCCTTTCTTCACATTCCAATCACTGTACTCTTCTCTAAAATCTACATGCACAAGAGTCTCCTACACCCCCAATATACACCTCTCCATAGACGAAACGAAAGCAAACACCCTTACAGTTGCACTATTACCAACCTCTCCCCTTTCACACTCCAATTTTCTCTAATACTAACACTAACCTCACTTACACTCCCAGTACACACCTCTATAGATGAAACCAAAACAAACACCCACTTGGTCACAGTACTACCATCACCGGCACTATTACCAAATCTTCACCAAGCACCCATATGCCGTTTTACTCTCCTTTCCAACCCCACCAGACATCTCTCTATACTCTTTTACACACCCACTGCAAAATATCCTGTAGACGAAACAAAAACACACACACACTTGGTCACACTACTCCCATCAACTGCACTATTACCAAACCTTCACCAAGCACCCATATACCCTTTTACTCCCCTTTCCAACCCCACCAGACATCTCTCTATACTCTTGACCACACCCACTGCAAAATATCCTGTAGAGAGTAGAAGAAACAAAAACAAACACTCACTTGGTCACACTACTACCAAACCCTTCCCAACACCCTTATACCTTTTTACTCCCCTTTCCTACACTCCCACCATGAGCACCTCCACTCTGCCTACATAGAACGGGATCCCACGCCCACTCGGTCATATAAGCGCGTGGAGAAAACCGAGGTAGCAGCTGTACTTTTTATCACAGACCAAAACGGCCATGACCTTGTTTGTGCAGCCGTAGGAACAACAGCTAGATATTGTTAGCAGGAAGGTGAGGAGAGGAAGGCTACAGGACCGAGAAGTGGGGCAAGGGAGAGGAGGAGGAGAAGGAGAAAGGAAAGAAAAAGAAGGAGGAGGAAAATGAGTTGAAGGAGGAGGAAGAGGAGGAGTAGGAGTAGGAGGAGGAAGAGGAGGAGTAGGAGGAGGAAAAGGAGGAGGAAAAGAGAGAGAGAGAGAGAGAGAGAGAGAGAGAGAGAGAGAGAGAGAGAGAGAGAGAGAGAGAGAGAGAGAGAGAGAGAGAGAGAGAGAGAGAGAGAGAGAGAGAGAGAGAGAGAGAGATAACGAGAAGACAGACAAGGAAGACAGACAGAGTAGACAGACAAAAGATACACAAAACACAGACAAAACAGATACACAAAACAGACAGACAAAACAGACAGACAAAACAGATACACAAAACAGACAGACAAAACAGACAGACAAAACAGACAGACAGACAGACAGACAGAGACACAAAGAGAATTATTAACTGCGCTGAGTAGCTGAGAAGGGGAAAATCGAGTAAGAAAAGACAGAAACGAATATTAGGAGAAAAAGGAAGGAGAGGAAGAGCACTTAGGGGCGAGGTGGAGGAGGAGGAAAGGAATGGAGAGCAGGAAAGACACTCTGGAGGGAATTTTTTCGGAGAAGGTGAGAGGCGGGAGGCGATTAAGGAAGTGAGAGCTGGCGAAGTGGGAACAGGAAGAGCCGGAAGAGGAGAAGGAGGAGGAGGAGGAGGAGGAGGAAGATAAGGAAGAAAGAGAAGATGACGGTGACGGAGAAGGAGGATTTGAAAGAGGACGAGGAAGAGCAACAGAAGGAGGAGGAGAAGGAGGCGAAGGTGAAGGAGGAGAAAGAGAAAAAAAAAGGAGGAAGAGGAGAGCGTGAAGAAGGAAAAAGAGGAGGAGAAGGGAAGGAAGCAGGAGAAAGATAAACGAGGAAAAGGAGGCAGAGAAGGAAAAGGAGAAGATGGAGGAGGAGGAGGAGGAGAGGGTTGTTGTTAAGCCATATACAGAGGCATAATCCAAGTGAAGTAGAGTGAACCCCAAGTAAAGCCGTAGTGAAGCCGAGTGAGGCCGGACACTGAGCGTTAGTTAAGTCCAGCGTGAGGGCCCAGGAAGCGCGTGTCAGAGTGAGGGACAGAATCGATTCATCCGGCAACCAGGGAAAGGGGAGGAAACAGGAGCTGGAGGCGTATAGGATTAAGAGACAGACAGATGCGGAATTGGAAACAAAGGAATGTTCAGATTGGTGAAGGGTTGAAGTAAGAGGAGGATATGGATAGATGCGAAAGGGGGAAAGGGAAAGATAAAAAAAAGATGAAAGGAATGGGAGAAGGAGGCGTGTGGGATTAAGGGACAGTGACAGAGGAGGAATGGGAAACAAAGGGAACATGAAAAAGGGAAGGGATGGGGGAAGAGAAGGCAACGGAAATCAAGGGACAGTGACAGAGAAGGAAAAGAAAACAAATGGAAACGCAAAAGGGGAAGGAAGGGAAAAGGGAAGACTGGAACACAGGAATGACGAGTGAGGAGTGGAATAGAGTAAACAGGCCAGGTGGGGGGAGGAGGAACAGGGGAAAAGGAAAAAAGGGGAAAGGGAAACAAGGGGAGCTTCAAAGGGGAAGGGAGGGAAAAGGGAAGACTGGAACACAGGAATGATGAGTGAGGAGTGGAATAGAGTAAACAAGGTAGGTGGGAAGGCAAGGAATAAAGGAAAGGAAAGAAGGGGGAAGAGGAAACAAAGGCTAAATGAGGAAGGGAATGGAGGAGAATGGAGACTGGAACAGAGGAATGGATAAGTGAAAAAATGGTATGGAGTATTGGGGACAGCTAGGAAGGAAAAGGGATGAGGTAGAAGAGGAGAGGAAAAGGAGACGAGGGAAACATGAGGAGAGTATGAGAGGAAAGGAAAGACACGAACAGAGGAATGGATGAGTGAAGAATTGAATATAGCAATGGGGACAGCTGGAAAGGGAAGGGGATGAAGTGGAGGAAGTTATGAAAGGGGAGAGGAGGGAAATATCAGAACGGGAAGGGAAGGGGAAAGAGAGACTGGAGCACAGGTATGATGAGTAAATAATGTAATCAAGTAATCGCAATAACTGGGAAAGGGAAGGAATGTGGAGTAGGAAGCGAGGAAGAGGAAACAGGGGGAACAAGAAGAAGAGATAAAGGGGAAGAAAGAGACTGGAACACGGTAAGGAGAACAGTACATACGTTTGTTCTTTTTTACAGCGAACAAAAACAAATGAAAAAACTAGATATATAAGAACGAAGAGGAAGATGAAACAAAAACAGCTTCAAAAGGGTAAGGGAAGAGGAAGGAGGAGGAAATGGATAGAAAAGAAAGGGGAGACAAGGGGATGATCAAAAGAGAAAGGGATGGGAAGCAGGAGGCGTGGGGAATCAAGGGACAGAGACAGGAGGAAAGGGAAATAAAGGAAAACACAGCAATACGACTAGTGGAGATACATTCTTTCATTTTTACGGTAAACGAAAACAAATATAAACAAAACAAATCTGGTCATAAGAAAAAAACGACTAGAAAAGAACATCTAATTGCGCTGCACGGCTTAAAACTGAGGGAAATACGATCACGATAAATTCCTACCTTTTAATTTCCAGGTATAAAGCCCGATAACAAGGAGCAGGTACCGAGAGTGTACGGGTAGGAAGCCCCACCTGTCCACCCGCCCGTAATCCCTTGTTAGCGAGGTACTGCGCGGGCGAGGGGGAAAAATCAGTCAAATCCATGCTCCAGTGAATGAGACTGAGATTGAAAAAAAAAAAAAAAAAAGAGAGAAAACGGGAAAAAGACTGACTAAACCTCGACGTGGAAGTGCTTCGAAGGTAGAACTAAAATAGAAACTGTGGCAATGTATTCAGGACATCGTGAGAGTGATTTTTGCAGCTAGTTGGCAGAGTAATGGTGTCAGACGCTGTAAAAGTATTCTGATTGATGGTAACTCTATACATTGGCTATCAGAACGCCGATACTTGCTGAGGGATCGCGGCAACATATCAGCCACTTCACGGACACCTCGAAAAGCAGAAGTGTTGTGGTGAAGTGACCGAACTGCTGAAGTGATGTGCAATCAAGTGAGCGTAACAGTGAAGTGTAGCGGGGCAGACTACTGTGACCTAAAGTAGATAGATTGAGAGAGAGAAAGGGAAAAAGAGAAGGGAAGTGAAGAGAAAAGTGTTTGTAACGTGCAATAAAATAGAAATCCGCGGTCCACACGAAAAGAAAAACAATCTGCTCAGACCTTTATAATAAAATTGAACGCAACAAAGGCACAAAAGATCATGAGCCTTACATAAAACAAATAATGGAGGAGCAAAATTAATATAAAGTAAAAAAATAAAACACTGCGATATATATAAAATGAAAAGGCACAGAAAACACACACGCGGAAACAGAAAAAATAATTAAACGAGAGATGTAACAACGGCCGGCAGGTGTTAGACAGGTGAGGAAAAAAACTCCTGCCAAATAAGATGAAAACACAGAACATACGTGTGTGAATAAAGAAAATTAAAAGAGGTGGGAACACGACGCTGGCCAAATAAAAAAAAATAAAACACACAAAAAAATGAAAACACACAGAATATACTTGTATGAATAGAGAGAATTAAAACACGATGCTGGAGCGGTATTAGCCACGGGGGAAAAAAGTGCAATATACGTATAAATGAAAATACACAGCAAATACTTTTATGAAGGTAAATTTAAACATGTGAGAGTGCACAGCTGGACAGGTATAAGCTAAGTGGAAAAAAAACTCCTACAATATAAAAATGAAAATGCACAGAAGTTAATTGCGTGAAGAGTAAACTGAATAGGTGAGGACGGAATGTTGGACAGGTGTTAACCAGGTGAGAAAAAAAATCCTACAATATAAAAATGAAATTACACAGAAAATACTTGCATGAATAAAGAAAATTGAATAAATGAGTGTAATACTGGACAGGTGTTAGCGGAAAGGTGAGCAGGATGAGGGATAACAGTGCCACGGCGCCCCCTCATCACCACCACCACCATCAGGCAGAGGAGGTGTGGGTGCCCCGCTGACTAGGCGGCATGAACGGCACCTTTCCTCCCTCCACCTTCAACAACTCCTCCTCCACATCGCCCTCTCCTGCCCCATCCTCACCGTCCCTCAACCATGCCTCCCCCTCCTCCCCGGCCTACCCCCAATACGAGGACTTCTACGAGTACGACTACAACTTCAACTTCACGGACGAGCAGTGGGGGGTCGTACGGCAGCTCAACCTCTACTACGTGCCTCTGCTCATCGTCGTGGGCTTCGTGGGTAACCTGCTCTCGTGTGTCGTCTTCCTCAACACCCGGCTTCGCATGAGGTCCTCGAGTTACTACCTGGCTGCCCTGGCGGTGGCGGACGTGACTTACCTGTTCATTCTGTTCCTGGTGTGGCTGGACATGCTCGGCTTCAACACCTTTAACGTCAATGTCATGTGTCAGGTGAGTGGATGGTTGGTGTTGTGTTGGTGTTGGTGATAGTAGTGGTGATGGTAGTGGTGGGTTGTTGTTGTTTTTTTTATTTTTACGATTTATTTATTTACTTATTTATCTATTTAATTATTTGTTTCATTATTCATTTATCTTTTTGTTTTTGTATGTGTTCTGACCCCTGGTGGGAAAATAAATAAACATGTTCGCTGATTAAACTTATTCTATCTGTCTATCTTTCTGTTTGGCTGGCAATATCTCCCTCTATATATCTATCTATCTATCTGTATCTATCTATCGAGCTCAATCCACCTAAGAACATTATGAAACACGCTGGGAAAAGCAGAACAGACGAGCTTTTAGTGATGACAAAAATATGGAGTGAAATCGTGGGCGTGGGCAGCAGGCCTTCGCCGTCACAGGATTAAAGCAGAAGGCCTGTGCCAGAAATGTTGAGCTATACTCGGCGATAATGGATCTTAAATTGGTTTATGATAAAGTTTTAGCAGCAGAGACAATGGAATTTTTTTTTATTACATACAATGTGTGATGCAGACGGGGTTTGTGATAATGATGAATGCAAGTCGCGTGCAGTGTTAATGGATGCAAAGTAATTGATGTCAAGCTCAAAACAGCGACAGACAGGGATGGATGTGCCGTTTCACGCTAGAAGAATCAATGAAGGGGGTGAAAACAACGTTAAATCTATACACACATGTTTCCCATTGCCCCACGAGTTAGGAAATTATGTTAGAGATTGAATTAAAACTCAGGTTGGAGAGACGGAAATGCAGTGTCACGCTTGCAGAAACTCTGAGGGAAATGAAATCGTTAAAATCTAGTCACAACTGTTTTTATTTGCACCACGATATAGAAAATTGAGTTAGTGTATGATTTAAAACTCAGAGTGGAGTCAGACGGGGAATGAGGTTTTACACTTGAACAATCTTTGCGGGAAATGAAAACGTTGAGACATTGATGCAATTATTTTTACTTGCACCACGAAACTGAAAACGAATTTGGAGATTAAGTTAAAAAATGAATTTGGAGATTAATTTAAAAAACGAATTTGGAGATTAATTTAAAAACTAATTTGAAGATTAATTTAAAAAACGAATTTGGAGATTAATTTAAAAAACGAATTGGGAGATTAATTTAAAACGAATTTGGAGATTAATTTAAAAACAAATTTGGAGATTAATTTAAAAACGAAATTGGAGATTAATTTAAAAAACGAATTTGGAGATTAATTTAAAAAACGAATTTGGAGATTAATTTAAAAAACGAATTTGGAGATTAATTTAAAAACGAATTTGGAGATTAATTTAAAAAACGAATTTGGGGATTAATTTAAAACTCAGAATGGTATCAGAAGTTTCGTTACGCGCTTCGAGAAATTATGGGAGATATGATATCGTAAAGACTTTAACACAACTCCTTCCATTATTTTTACTGTAAAGGGGACAGCTCAAGGCCAATAAACAGAGAAAAAAAAATCATAAATCGCTGCTCATGCAAAATAAAACAGGAGTGGCCAGAAGAGGGGTCAATTTCGAATGGAGAGGTGTCTTGATAGGTATGCAAACAAAGGAATTAGGGATTGATATAAAACTCAAAATTCGCTGTTGATAGGTGTGGAAACAATGGAGGGTTGAGAAGGATATGAAATCGTGAGTATCTGGACACAACTGTTTCCACTTGTACCACGAAATGGGAAACGGTATCAGGGATCGATCTAAGACTCCGAACGGTGCCAGACACGGAAATGTAAGTATACGAAGTGTAAGTATACGCTGCGAGGAGTTGAGAGGGGGATAGAAAATATATTGAAGACTTAGACACAACTGTTCCCATTTTTTTACGGTAAAGGAAACAGCTCCAGGACGATGAACAAAGAAAAAACAAAAAGTCACCCCAAAATCGCTGCTCGTACAAAAACATACAGGACCGGCAAAAAGCGGTCTCAATTTCGGGAGGAGAGGTGTCGTGATAGGTATGGGAACGATATAGGAAAAGGAATTAGGGATCGATAAAAAAAACTCAGAATGGTGTCAGGCGAGGACGTGAAGGTAACACAGCGAGGGTTGAGAGGGTGACGAAAACAAACTTAGACACAGCCGTTTCCACTTGCTCTACGATATAGGAAACCGAATTAGTGACTGGTTTAAAACTCAGAGAGGTGCCAGGCAGGGAGGTGTTGTAATACGTTGCGAGGAGTTACGAGGGTGATGACAACGTTAAAACTTCGAGTCACAATTCGTTGTTTCCGTTCACGCCGCACGACGGGAAATCCACTACCTCCGAGCCCGTCCCTCTTGATTGCAAAAGTTACAAAAAAACTCTCCACACTCTCCCGGCGAGGTGTGGCTGAGGCAAACCGGTTCAGGGGGAATTTTGTTATTCCTCGCCACCTTTCCGTTGTAAGGGTGAAGGCACAGGGGCGACAAATATGCTTTCCATTCCCTTGCTTTTTAAATGATCGCTGCGTGCACGTAACCTGAATATTTCGTGTGCACGGCAAATTACGTTTTTAATGATCATTTGTGTTTCTTGGCCACTAAAACACGAGCGTAATTACATTGAAGCCAATCAGTGTTGGAAAATTTTTCTGCAAAAGCTGAATAAATGAGAACGACGAGACATCCGCCTCATTAATGATGCTGGAAACGTTTCGAGTCTCAATTAGAGAAAATTATAGCTGCTAATGGGACGTTACGCATCATTAAACGCAATAATTACTGATATCATAAATTAATGCCGGTGAATGATTGGATCACTCTGTATACTCATATTGGAAGTAGTTATACAGTCTAGGTAGAAATACATCACGCTTTTACATTTTCACAAACCTGGATTGAGATGCATCGTGTGTGTTTTTATTGCTTTGTTCAGACATGGCATTCATTCATTAGAAGATACCGTTCTCGATCAATTGAAAGGATATTACATCATGCCTTTACTTTTTCCATAAACCTAGATTGAAATGCAGCGAGCGTTTTATAATTGTGTTCATACATAAGCACTCATTCACTCGATAAAATTAAAAGGAAATTCAAAGATGACCACAAAATCCACTCCACCAAGGCCCCGTGTAGATCTCGGCGGCCCGGCACGGCAAGATGGCTGCACTGCTGTAAGAAACGACGAAACGAAAGTGATATAACGTCTTTTTTGTATTTCGACACGAGGCGCTGCTTACATAAACGACGCAAATAACCTCTGATGCCGTCATTCCGGGCGCCATCATTGCAGCCTCGTTACAACCGCGAGGTCTGATTTTTGCGCTAGGTTAGGCCGCGGTCACGCTCCCTTATGTCTTCAACAGAGCGTGGCGTCCTTTACAGCGGCTCTCTAAAACTAACGCGTCATCGCATTATAAAACATCGTATTAGTCTTTATTAACAAAAAATGTGCTTGATTTGTCTTTTTTGGGTCGTTTTTTCAAGGCGGTTAGTAGGTCTTGCTGCTTTTAATACCTATTTTTGTGACGTGAGTTTGTGTTACATCGACTTAATTCCGTGAAAATCCAACACTTCTAACTAACTCCGTCCGTGGCTTTTATTTTCTACACTTTCTTTTTTTGTTGTTGCCCTTGAGTTGCTTCCTGTGCAATAAAAAAAAAAAAGGTATCAAATAGTCAAAATAGCCACAAACCTGTTAAAAAATACTAATAAGACGTTTAAGAAAAAATGACGTAAGGGTTGGATTGCTCTGTCTTTGTAGTTCTCTGTAATGGTCTCATATGCCTTCACTTGAGGTATACGTGGCTTTGTCTTTGTCGTAGCTCTTAACACTAAAGCCTGGGTCACCGTGTTTCTGACGTTCTCTGTAAAGGTCAGTTCTGTTGTCACTTGAGGACGTAGCGCTGCCTGTGTATAGCGGCTCTCAATACTATGGGTTGAGTTCCTGTGTTATTGGTGTATCTGGAGCTCTCTGGAATTGTCACGAATGTCTTTATTTAAGGTCGGCGTGGCTTTGTCCAAGTAGCGACTATCAGAACTAAACGAAGGGTTGCTATGTCCTTCGAGTTATCTTCCAAAGGTTCAGTGTTTGTCTTCTTGTGTTTAAAGTTCTCCTTCTTCGGTTGTTATGGTCTTAAAAGTGACGGTGACGTGAAATAGGTAGCAAGGCAGAGATGAGAAGGAACGAAATAATTGCAGGGACCTTTTTGAACTAGTGTTTAATGTGACGGAGACATGAAATAGGGAAAAAGGTAGAGATGAGGAAGAACGGAAGAACAGGGAACGTTTTCAACTGGTGTTTAATGTGACGGAGACATGAAATCAAGAAAAAAGTAGAGATGAGGAAGAACGGAAGAACAGGGAACTTTTTCAACTGGTCTTTAATGTGACGGAGACATGAAATAAAGAAAAAAGTAGAGATGAGGAAGAACGGAAGAACAGATAACGTTTTCAGCTGGTCCTTAATGTGACGGAGACATGAAATAGAGAAAAAGGTAGAGATGAGGAAGAACGGAAGAACAGGGAACTTTTTCAACTGGTCTTAAATGTGACGGAGACATGAAATAAAGAAAAGGGTAGAGATGAGGAAGAACGGAAGAACAGGGAACTTTTTCAACTGGTCTTAAATGTGACGGAGACATGAAATAAAGAAAAAAGTAGAGATGAGGAAGAACGGAAGAACAGGGAACTTTTTCAACTGGTCTTTAATGTGACGGAGACGTGAAATAGAGAGAAAGATAGAGATGAAGAAGAACGGAAGAACAGATAACGTTTTCAGACTGTATTTCGATCTGGTTAAAGCGTCGTACTTGATCTCCTCACCTTCCTGTCCGTAGCTGAGCCTGGACATCGAGGAAGAAGGTAGAGAAGAAAGGTGAAGTGAAGAAAAAGACGAAATATAAAAAATGATGACAAGGAAACTTTTCAGACATATTTAATAGAATCCGACAAGCTCTCTGACAGAATCTGAAAGCGATCCTCTCAACGATATGTCCAACGTTTCATGTGGAAGTGAATAAGGTTAGAGGAAGAAGATACCGTGAAGAAATGAAAATGAGGTCGGTTGTGGTTGTGGATATTGAAAAGAAAAGAAATGCAAGTTAAAGAGTTTAGATATCAATACCTTCAAAACGAGGTGAGAGTATACAGTGGTGGTGGGGGTGATAGTTATTCTGAAAGGAAGGATTAGGAAAAGAAGGCAAAAAATAGAAAGGAAAAGAAGGCAAAAAAATAGAAAAAGAAGGGAAAGAATGGGGAAAAGGGGTATTTGTGACAAAGGAAGAAATAAAAAATAAATAAAAAGTTTACAGATGAAAGAAAATGTAGAGAAAAGAAATAATGAGTGTACTGACAATCAAGGAATCGAAGGAAAATAAAGAAAAGATCAGTGGATGTGAAAAAAAAAGAAGGAAGAAACGATTATGGGGAAAAATTTAAAAACAAAAGAAACTGCTATAGTGAAAATTAACAGAAGAAAGAAAAAAAAGAAAATCAGTGGGAATTAAAGATAGGAAGAAAATATAGTGGAGCAGGAAAACATAAAAATAAACGAAAACTGAGAAAAATATGCAAAGAAAAGCAGGAAAAAGAAAGACGGGCGAGAAGACATTAAAAAAGCAATTTGAGAAGTAAAAATGTGAGAAAAGGTCGCATTGGAGAAAAAGGGAAAAGGAGCAAAAGTCTGGAGAAAAAGAAATTCAGGAAAGAAAGCTAAAATGAGCAAAGCGTTGGAGAGAAAATGAAGGAAAGAATTGTTGTATTGCCCAGAAAGTGGTCGAAAGAAACACTTGAAATAATGACGTGTGATCGAGGTGGTGGTGGTGGTGATGGTGATGGTGATGGTGATGGTGATGGTGATGGTGGTGGGAATAAAAACGATAGGGGTGATAGCAAAGGGTGAATTAAGGGAAGTCATTTTGGTGATATCAGTGGTGGTGGTGATGGTGAAATTGGTGTTGTTACTGGTGGTGATGGTGGTGATGGTGATGGAATAATGGTGATGATGATGGTGGTGAGGCGGAAATCTTGGTGTTACTCTTGTTGTTGTTGCTGTTGTTGTTGTCACTACTGGTGGTGATGATAGTGGTGGTGGTGGTGGTGGTGGTGGTGGTGGTAATATGGCGGAAATTTTGATGATGTTATAGTTGTTGTTTCTTGTTGTTGTTGTTGTTGGTGGTGGTGGTAAATGATAAGGCTGCTTTGATATTCTGTCTTACGCACACACACACACACACACACACACACACACACACACACACACACACACCACTCCCCCCCACACCCCTCCACCCACTCACCGTCGCACTCACATACACTTTCATCATCGGCGGGGCGGAACACAAAGAGTTATCGCGGCCGTCAAAAGTCAACTCGTCAACCTATATATTCTACCGCCCACCTCCTCGCCGTCCAATCCAGATAGCGACGAAATAACGACGAAAACGCAAAAAATATATAAAAGGTAAACACGTGACACCGTATTTTAGGCCGGTATATCACACCACACCAACGTTGCCAGATTATCGTACTTAGCTTCTTATATTTACCAACTTCCGACCCAAAAACTATCTCCTGGGCCCCAATAACTAGATTCATTTATATATATCGTTAAAATAGCTAA
>NC_066571.1:6993473-7033473 GCF_024679095.1 Eriocheir sinensis
TCGTCCCAATATCCTGTCCATCTTCCGTTCCGTCCTAATGCAAGAGTGAGCCGTTACCGTCATTTCTACATCCTTTTCACTTTTCACTTTTCTTTCCTTTTAGTTAAGTAGAGGGAAGAGCAAAACAACTTTCCTTTTACTGCGTTTTCCCCTTCATTCGACTTACATTCTTTCAAAAGTATCAAGACACATCACGAAATACATTAGTCATCTATTATTGGGCTCTTCTTTTGTCATATTTGCGGACATCAAAGTTATATCACTGTTCTACTTTTGATTTGCCTCCCATGAACTATGCATGTCAACTATGTATGTCAAATATGTAAATTGAAATAAATACAAGTGGCACTCTCAAAAAATCCATCATATTCCATTCCCTATGTATGTAAACCAATACGATAATGCATAAAGAAAACGTGTTGTAAAGACACAAATCGGATTATAATAGAAGGTGAAAGCTCCCGATCCCTTTGAAGGTCACAAAAGAGGAATCGTTGCATCAGCGTGGGAGGGGTCGGCGCCGCGCTCCCCGTCTCGCCGCCGCCGTGACCTTCCCTGACCTCACCTTGACCTCTCGACTTTATTATCACCCCACGACGCTCCAGACTGTCTACCTGGAAGCCCTCTCGGGGATCCAATTACGCCCCAGGTGATCTGTAACAAGAGACGGGTGCGCTTCTCTAGAAAAAAAAAGTATTGCTAAAGATGTTCCGTAAGTAACCTCTCCACCTTTATTACTTCCCCACGGTGCTCCTGATCATCTACCTGACAGCACATATACCATACCAGTAGCCAATTACGCCCCCGCTGATCTCAGTAACGAGGAAAAAAAATGAGCATCGGAAATATAAAAAGAATGCTCCATAAATGACCTCTCGATCTTATTGGCTTCCCACGTCACTCCTACCAATTTACCTGCAGGCATACAGAGCACACAGGTAGCCAATTACGCCCCAGGTGATCTGAACAACGACAGGAACGGATACGCATTGTCAGGCAAGAAATATACTGTAAAAGTTATCTCGTAAATGACATCTCGACGTTATTACCTCCCCACGACGCTCTTGAACACTTACCTGGTGGCTTACACGGCCCACCAGTAGCCAATTACGCGCCAGGTGATCTGAGTGACGAGACAGCAGGATGCGCGTCGCTCGGAAGGAAAAAGATTGCTCCATAAATGACGAGTTTTCAGAAGAGTTCAAGGGCCAGAGGACATCAACCTCTCGCAGACGGAAGGGGAAAGGAAAGTCTAGAGTCGGCGAACGTATTTTAAATGTTAAGATTGTAATAAGGGGTAATTTCACGGCTCACGTATGTAATAAAAGGGAAATTAATGGTTAGCGGGTGTAATAAAGTTAAATTTACTGGTTCACGTTTGTAGTAAAGGGAAGTTTAATGGCAGCAGTATGCGAGCCTTTACTTCTCATGTTTTAACTTAGGAAGAAATTGGATTGTAAAGAAACTAATTACCTAACGGAGAACTCACACCCGCGTCACTCCCAGCAAAAACAACACACAAACAGACAGGCGGACTTATTTTCCATCATTGTTTCCTTTTTTTTCCCCCTTGAGATGTTTCCTTTGCTTTAAAAAAAATGGGAGCAATGGAAACAAAAGAAAACCACTCACAACAAAGAATAACAAAAATAAAATAACAACAAAAAGAAACACTTCAAAGGTTAACCTCGTAGCTGCAGGGATCATATTTCTTAAAAGCCCCTCTAAGCGAGAAAAATGAGAAAAAATCATCACTCTCGCAAACCATTTCATAATATATATCAACGCATTAGTGATCAGTTTATGCATCATCTATTTTGGGGGGCTTATATCATGGCAAAAATGTGGCCCGTTCCTGGTACACGGTAAAGCCATAAATTTGGCCCGTCGCTGATATCGGGTTAATGAGATATTCCAAGAAGAAAAGAGATACACATTCCGAGACATGTTAACGTTGGGTCTCTAAACCTTTTGTTACCCGAGTTCAAAGTCAAAGGAAGCTTGATTGTAGATGAGCACCATTACCCTGAGATTCAATGAGCTTCCAAGAATAGAGAAGAGATCCGCGTATACAAGTGCATTACTATGGGTCTTTATTCCTCTCTCAGAAATCTCTCTCTCACTCTCCCTCTCCCTCTCCCTCTCCCTCTCTCTCGCTGCCTCTGCCTCTACGCCTACCCCTACCTTTGAAACCTGTATAAGAGGCAAACTAACCTCAAAAAAGGCCATAACTTGATCTTTAGGGAGTTTTTTTCAGAGAGAAGGGAGATACACATACACAAAAATAAGTTACGTGTATGAACCTTTAATTTACGAGAGCTCTTCGTTTTTCCTGCTTACCAACTACAAATAGAAGGATCTCTTTGAACTTCAGAGAGCTTACACACACACGCACACGCACACCCACCCATCTACCCACACACACACACACACACACACACACACACACACACACACACACACACACACACACACCAATTAAGTCAGGTGAACAGTATAGGTGAGCATAGCGAAGGCACAAACAAAAGCGTCGACTCTTTTCACTCTCATTCATCAAGGTAGGAACAGGTGATAGGTGGCGTTCAGGACACCTTCAGGACAGGTAACACAAGAGTAATGATGCAAGGACACAGAGCCTCAGAAGAACACCAAGACCGAAACTCAAAGAAAAAGAGAACGGGTTTAATTGAGACAGATATACACAGGTAGGTACGTAGGTAGATAGGTAGGTAGGGAGAGAGTTAAGGAGGGATGGAGGTGGGTAGATAGGTAGATAGTAGGACTGACACATAGATAGATAGACAGACAGACAAGCACATATAACAGGTAGATAGACACAAACAGAGATATAGATTAACAGACAGATAAATATACACGCACATTTATAAAAAGACAAAAATAGACATATATGGATAGTAAAAATGGATCGAAAGAGAAAGAAAATGAGAGTAAAAACAAGAGAGTAAAAATATCAGGTATAGAGTGAGAGCAAAAGTGTTCCCTGGAGTTCATGTTTTTCAAAGGGGACAAAGAACACGTGAGGCAGCCGTGCAGGTGTTCAGCGTGGCACCTGGACATACCTGTACCCGAGGAGATTAAAACCCAAATCCGACGTGTCCTGCATGTCACCGGATCAGGCGCATCCAATCCCTTTTGCACGGTGGATTATACGTATCTGAAGGGGATTAGGTGGCTGCCTCGCGCTCGTGTGTTCCCGTGTGCGAAACTAGTCTGTATCAAAACCAATTCCTGTTCTCGGTCCACAAAATATATCCGCCCACACATCATCCTGTTGCAATTAGTACAGCAACACTCACGGCAACATTCACTTCCACTCCCTCCGCACTCCTCTAACTCTTTATCCTCTTCCCGAAATACATAAGCTTCTGTCCACTCCAGTATCCCTCAGTAAGCTTGACACAAACACTCCCTCACTCCCTCTCCCTTCTCATTCCTAACTCATCTCCGTCTTCATATCCTTCCTGGAATACATACACTTCTTACCACTCTCACATCCCCCAGCAAGCTTGACACACCCACACCCACAGCAACATCTAGAACACGCTCACTTTCCATGCTTAGTACACTCACACCCTCAGCAATATACGGAAACACACTTCTTTATGTTTTTCCTTACACAACATACGATTCTTTCCACTCACATATCCCCCCCAGCAAGATTGACACACCTACACACACACAACACTATCTGAAAACACACTCTTTTATCTTCTTCCAGACGTAACATACACTTCTTTCCACTCACTTATCCCCCCCAGCAAGATTGACACACGAACACTTACAGTACTATATGAAAAACACTCGCTTCCCGTTTACACCTCCGCCTCGCTTGTCACACACCCCTGATTACGGTTTCCAGACACAGTCGCCCTTACTCCCCGACACCTACACCCACGCCAGCATTCAGGGACACACTCGGTTATTACATGCACACCTCGACGCCTTTCCCTTTTATGTCACTAACTGCAAAAATATCATCAGCATCACCACTAACATCCCCGCCACCAACAACAACAACATATCGTTACGCCTGCCAAACGCCTCTCTTATACATGAACCCACGCTTCACCACCACCGCTACAGCCTGACGCCTTTATCTCACTAATTATACTCCCATCGCCACCACCAAAATCACCCCACCACCACCACCACCACCACCACTACACACTGAACCCCTTCACATGCACACGCACACACCATCACCACCACCAGTACCTCAGCTTGACACCTGATACACGCACAGGTACACACATCCACCTGTCATCTTCTCCCCCCCCCCTAATCCCCCCCCCCACACACGCCCTGCCAGCCTAACGCCTCCCTTTCTCCCTCTCCCCCGCCGCCGCAGCTCGAGATCTACCTTGGGTCTGTGTCGAGTTCCCTGAGTGTGTGGCTGACGGTGGCCTTCACGGTGGAGCGGTTCATCGCGGTGCAGTACCCCCTCCAGCGGCCCACCGTCTGCACCGTGCACCGCGCCAAGAACGTCATCCTCACCCTGACCGGCTTCAGCGTCACCGTCCACCTCTACGTCTTCGTCACCGCCGGCGTTATTGTCCACCTCGACGATGTGAGTACAGCGTTAGGGCGTCCCCGAGGGTGCCCGCCTTCACCTACTTAACCCCTAGTGGTCTGTGTTATAGTCTGACTCAGCTATGACGGGGAGTTCTCTTGGCCATAGCGCTAGTGCCTAGGTGACATATGAGAGGGAGAGTGATGTATTGGGGGTGATGTGGTGGGGCAGTGAAGAGGTCCCACCCAAACTGTCTTCATATCTGTGTCGCACTATACCTCCTGAGGCGACGGTTCTTCACTCTTAGCGACCACCGGCCATCATGAGTAATACAGCGGATCGAGTGCCATTTAAAGAAGTGGTCTATAAACGATTTTCTGTTCTTCAATATATCCTGTCCAACTTCCGAGTGCAAGAGTTGGCTATATCATCACTCTCATCTCTTGCACTTCTTATACTTACCGGCCATCACGAGTGCTACGGCGGGTCGAGTGTCATTTAAAGAAGTGGTCTATAAACGACTTTCTGCTCATCCCTATATCCTGTCCAACTTCCGAATGCAAGAGTTGGCTATATCGTCACTCTCATCTTTTGCACTTCTTATACTTCCTTTAGCTTGAGTTAAGTGTGGAGTGTGACGTTTAGAGTGGTCTGAGGGCTTACACACATCATAGCCCGGAACCGTAAGTTAATAAGGAGACAACTGTTGACTCTTTATGCGACCACCGGCCATCCTAAGTGCTGCGGTGGGTCAAGAGAGAACGCTTGAGTTAGGAGTGGTCTGAGGTCTTACACACATCGTAGCCTGAAGCCATAAACTAATAAGGTGAAGACCATTAACTATTTAGGCGACCACCGGCCATCCTGAGCACCACGAAGGGTCAAGAGTGAACCTTTGAACTCGGAGTGGTCTGAGGGCTTATACATACCATAGCCTGGAGCCGTAAGGTAATAAGGTGACGACTGGAGACTACTGACACAAGGGCTTAGAAGTAGACGATGAGGAGAGAGGGAAGAGGGGAAGAGTTGTAAGTAGGGAAAGTATATCAACGTCTGAGCTTGGTTTGGTCTGAGGAAATACACACAGCATAGCCCGGAGCCGTATACTAATAAGACACGAACTGTTTACTAAATTCCTATTCGCCTCTCCTCTCCCTTCATCACCCCTCCTCCACCTCCTTCATCCCTCCACTGCCTCTCACTTACATCTCTCCTCTCCCTCTTTTTTTTCCCATCATTTCTCTTCCTCACTCCTTCCTCTGCCTCCTTCATCCTTCATCCCTTTCGCCCCTTCTCTCTTTCGCTCATTCTTTGCCTCTTTATCCATTTTATCCTGTCTTATTAATTCTCGTCCCCTTCACCTGCTGCTGCCTCTCTCCCTTCTCCGGTACACCTTCCCTCCTCTCTCCCCTCCATCCCTCCTCTTCCTCCTCCACCCTTTCTTTGATCCTTTCCCTCTCTCCCTTCGTTTCCTTTATCTCGCTCCTTCCTCCTCTATCCTTCTATCCCTCCTTCACTCCATCATTTCCTCTTTCACGCCTTTTGTCTCCTCCACCCCACCTCCTCCTTCTTTCACCCCTCCCCTACCTCCTTCTTCTCCTCCTCCTTCTCCCTTACCGCTTCTATGTCTCCTATACCACTTAAGCCTCCTTCACCTCTTCTCCTTCGCTCAATACCACTCCTCTGCCTCTTCCCGTCTCCCTCTTCACCGCACTGCCATAGCAAAGCGGCCGCCGATACCACCTTTGGAATAATACAAGACCCGGTAATCTATATGCATGAGGGGCGCGGATACCGGCAGGGAATGGACGGCCACGGAAGGTACAGGTGTTTGTGGCAGGTGGCGGTGAGGGGATGGGGGTAATAGGGGCCGATGGGTTGTGGGGGCGGGGGGGCGACGCAACACGGACCAGAATACGTAACTAAGCGGCTGAACACTCAATTACTCTGCCAGGCCTCGGATTAAATGGTGTCGACGTTAATGGCGCAATCAAGTGTAGCATAGAGGTCCAGATTAGCCGCCATAATGCAAGCACTTAACCCATTCAGCGCCAGAGGAAATTGCGTCCGCCAACCTCCAGTCCTGGTGCCGGGCAACTTGCGACTTTTTATTGGTTTAATCACTATGTTATGACATGAAAACTAAATATGGGTATTTTGGGTACTTTTTCCATGACAGAATGTACTTTTTTATCTTAATTTTGCTTAGCACTAGTCAGACCTCATCTTCATTATGCGGTCTAGTTTTTTTTTTTTTTTTTTTTTTTATTGGTTAAATCACTATATTATGACATGAAAAATAAATATGTGCATTTTGGGTACTTAAGCTGACGTTTTCCATGACAGAATGTACTTTTTTTTTTTTTAATTTTACTTAGCACTAGTCAGACCTTATCTTGATTATGCGGTCTAGTTTCTTTTTATTGGTTTAATCACTATATTATGACATGAAAACTAAATATGGGTATTTTGGGTACTTAAGCTGACGTTTTCCATGACAGAATGTACTTTTTTATTTTAATTTTACTTAGCACTAGTTGGACCTTATCTTGATTATGCGGTCCAGTTCTGGTCACCCAATTATAGAATGGATATCAATATGTTAGAATCTGTACAGAGGAGAATGACAAAAATTATTCAATGGGTGAGAAACTTGCCGTATGAGGATAGACTGAAGAATTTAAATCTACACTCTCTAGAAAGGCGAAGGGTGCGAGGAGACTTGATCGGGGTTTATAAATGGATGAAGGACTTTAATAAGGGTGATGTCAACAGAGTTTTGGTTATAAAAGAGCCAGGTAGGACACGTAGTAGGACACAGGTAGGACACGTTTGAAGTTAGATAAATTCAGATTCAATAAAGACAGGCAAGAATTGTTTTGCCAAGAGTGGTGGATGAGTGGAACAGACTTGGCAGTCATGTTGTGAGTGCCAATACCATAGATACATTCAAGAAGAGGTTGGCTTGGTCGTACATATGAGGATGTGGCACTGAAGGGGTTGAGTTAAGTGGTGCCGGGAACTGATTAACGAAAGCGAGTGAAACGGAACAGGGAGGAAAAAATGGGAGGAAGAATGGAAGAGAAAAGAGAAAAAAAGGAGGAAGAATGGAAGAGATAAGAGAAAAAAAGGAGGAATGGAAGAAAATAGAAAAAAGGAGGAAGAATGAAAGAGAAAAAAGAAAAAAAGGAATAGGAATGGAAGAAAAGAAAAAAGGATGAAGAATCGAAGAGAGAAAATAAGAGAAAAAATGAGGAAGAAGGGAAAAGAGAAAAGAGAAAATAGGAGGAAGAATGAAAGAGAAAAAAGAAAAAAAGGAATAGGAATGGAAGAAAAGAAAAAAGGAGGAAGAATCGAAGAGATAAAATAAGAGAAAAAATGAGGAAGAAGGGAAGAGATAAAATAAGAGAAAAAAGGAGGAAGAAGGGAAGACATAAAATAAGAGAAAAAAAGAAGAAGGGAAGAGAGAAAAAAAAAGAAAAAAAAGGAAGAAGCCATTTAAGTGGAAAAGCGTCCGTCTCCGCCTTGTGTAAATGGCTCGTCGGCGAAATTGCTTCCCGGTATAGAGAGTATCGGCGGAATGAGTCTCCTCCTCTCGGGCCTGAACCTTTAAGCCATTCACGTTGGCACAGCAGTCAACCATTAGTGAAATATTGGCTCCTTCTGCAGCCAACAGGACCCCGGCGCCGGGAGGGAGGGAGGGAGGAGGTAATGGACAGGACTAGAGGAAGGGAGGTAGGGAGGGATGGGGGTGGATGGAAGGAGGGAGAAAGGCAATGGATAGGACTAGAGGAAGGGAGGAAGGGAGGTAGGGAGGGATGGGGGTGGATGGAAGGAGGGAGAGAGGCAATGGACAGGACTAGAGGTAGGGAGGGAGGGATGGGGGTGGATGGAAGGAGGGAGAGAGGCAGTGGACAGGACTAGAGGTAGGGAGGGAGGGATGGGGTGGATGGAAGGAGGGAGAGAGGCAGTGGACAGGACTAGAGGAAGGGAGGAAGGTAGGGAGGGCGGGATGGGGGTGGATGTAAGGAGGGAGAAAGGCAATGGATAGGACTAGAGGAAGGGAGGAAGTGAGGTAGGGAGGGATGGGGTGGATGGAAGGGAGGAGATAGGCAATGGATAGGACTAGAGGAAGGGAGGAAGGGAGGTAGGGAGGGATGGGGGTGGATGGAAGGAGGGAGACAGGCACTGGAAAGGACTAGAGGAAGGGGAGGAAGGGGAGGTAGGGAGGATGGGGGGTGGATGGAAGGAGGGAGAGGCAGTGGACAGGACTAGAGGTATGGAGGTAGGGAGGGATGGGGGTGGATGGAAGGAGGGAGAGAGGCAGTGGACAGGACTAGAGGTAGGGAGGGAGGGATGGGGTGGATGGAAGGAGGAGAGGCAGTGGACAGGACTAGAGGTAGGGAGGAGGGATGGGGTGGATGGAAGGAGGGAGAGGCAGTGGACAGGACTAGAGGTAGGGAGGGAGGGATGGGTGGGGTGGAGGAGAGGGGCATGGACAGGACTAGAGGTAGGGGAGGAGGATGGGGTGGATGGAAGGAGGGAGAGAGGCAGTGGACAGGACTAGAGGTAGGGAGGGAGGGATGGGGGTGGATGGAAGGAGGGAGAGAGGCAGTGGACAGGACTAGAGGTAGGGAGGGAGGGATGGGGGTGGATGGAAGGAGGGAGAGAGGCAGTGGACAGGACTAGAGGTAGGGAGGGAGGGATGGGGGTGGATGGAAGGAGGGAGAGAGGCAATGGACAGGACTGGAGGAAGGGAAGAAGGGAGGGAATGGAGGGAACTGGATGGAGGGAGAAAAGTAATGGAGAGTACTAGGGGAGGAAGGGAGGGAATAAAGGGCACTGGAAGAAAGAAGGAAGGAGAGGAAGGGCACTGGAGGAAGAGGAGGAGAGACGAAAGGGAAAGCAAAGGAAGGAGGAAGGGAAGGAATTAAGGGCACTGAAGGAAGGAGAAACGGAGAATAATGGAGGAAACATGGAAACATGGACTAGCAGGCAGCAGAAAGCCTGTTGGCTCATTACTAGGCTGCCTGCGTTCAGTGATTCAATCAATCCGTTTGCCATAGGAGTGGCTTGCAGGGAAGGATTAAAGCACTTTTGTATCTACTCTTGGGAACGTTCAGTTCACTCCCGATGCAGAAAAGTGGTGATCAATGCGTTTCTTGAAGGAGTTGATGGTCTCTGCGCTAACCACTTCTGCAGGAAGGCTGTTCCAGTGGCGAACAACTCTATTCGAGAAATAACTCCTGCCGGGTAGGGAACGAACGAAGGAGAGACGAAGGGAAAGGAGGAAAACTGAAGGAAGGGGAGGAGAGAGAGAGACCATGAAAGGGAGACACTGGATGGAGGGAAGGAGAGAACAGACAACACGAGAGGGAGAGATAAAGGAAACAGAGAGAGAAAGAGGAAGGGAAGGCGGAAGGGAGTGGAAACCAAGGCGTATTGACGGAGGAAGGAAACACTTAGAGGTAGGAAGGAGGAGGGCAGGATTGAGGGGACCATCAGGGGGACAAAGCCTCATCGGTATGCCACGTCCGACGCACAAAGGCAGCAGAGAGCATATAGAATGTACCGACGCCTGGCAGGGACCGAGTGGGGCTGCATCAGGACGAGAGGCGGTAGTGGGGTAGGCGGTGGCCGAAGTGATAGCGTACTGGACCCACATTCGCCGCGTGATGGACGACGCGGGTTCGAATCCTCACGCTACCACTCGGATTTTTCGGTCACCGCCGAGTGGCTTAAAACTACCCACATGCTGTCCTGAAGACCACCCATCAACCCGGACTCTAGAGGAAGCCGTCCAAGCGAATCCAGTACGAGTTCCGTTGCATTTAACAACAAAGGAGAAGGGAGGAACATACCATCGCAACCCCCAGGCATTACAGAGTGTGATTATATAATACACGAAAATAATCGTTCCTTACCTCCTTCGATATCTCGCAAAGAGATAAACATTTCTCGAATGTTGCTGCCACTCTCTCAAAACTTGTTTTGCGTAGACTCAGCTTCTCATAC
The DNA here is from genome assembly GCF_024679095.1 of Eriocheir sinensis. Classification (NCBI taxonomy): domain Eukaryota; kingdom Metazoa; phylum Arthropoda; class Malacostraca; order Decapoda; family Varunidae; genus Eriocheir; species Eriocheir sinensis. Next base: position 7,004,020 of record NC_066571.1, read on the forward strand.
AGCTTATCTCGTGGGTCCCACAAGTATCTATGCTGCCTAACTTCTAGTAATGCCACCTCGGCCTCCCGGCTCCAAATCTTGTTGTCTGTATCTGTCATTTCTTGTTTTATTGGCGCCGACATGTTGTACTCAGCCGATAGTCGGCAATACAAGACGAACGCGCTCAGCTGCAGAAAACTTGCCGTGAGAAGGGCTCCCAGACCCAGACCCAGACCAAAAATGCAGCCGCGCCTGTATTGCCGACTAGGAATTGCCAGGTGTAAAGCCGCCTTAAGTAACATGACCCAAACAGCTACCGAGTTAACAGAAATCAGGCACACCAAGAGAGAGCTAAGGGAATGCACCCACGCAGTCCATTTACAAGTCAGGGACAATGCCGACAGGTCACAGGTGGTATAGAGCAAGGGACAGGAGTGTACAGAATAGCAATCACGGCCAGCCAGCAGGTGCGACTCGACAGGTAACCCCGAACAACCAACACCTAAGCGGACCTGAGAAGCCAAGCGTGGGTCTGTTATTGTGCCGAGGAATATGCGAAGTGGGGGAGGGGAGTGAAGGGGGGTCAGGCCTTTGTACCTATTAATATCCTTCTCCTTTAGTGTGTTTGTTTACCTTGCTGCTTCGATGTTTCTCTCTGTTTCTCTGTGTCTTTGTGTTTGTATGTCTGTGTATGTGTCTTTCTGTCTGTATGTCTATGAATGCGTCTTTCTGTCTGTATTTCTGTGTATGTGTCTGTCTATATCTGTGTCTGTCTGTCTGTCTGTCTGTTCGGGGAAGGGGATTGATTCATAAACTAAAATGGAAAGAGGTTGGAAAAAGGAGAAGAGGAGGAAGAAGGGAAGGCAAGAAGAAATCAAGACAAAAAGGAAAAAAGAAAGGAGGAGGAGGAGGGGGAGGAGGAGGAGGAAAAAGGTAGGTATGAAGGAAGAAGGAATCAAGGCAAAGAGGAATCAAAAGAGGAAGGAAAGGCAGACATGATATCAAGTAACGCTCTAACTTAACTTTCTCACACACACTAACACTCGTCAACACTTCCTTCCTCCGTCTACATTTCTCTCAGTCATCTACGTATTCCCTCTTTTCCCTCAGTCGTTAATTTACACAGCTCGCTTCTTCCCTCACCTTTCTCGCCTCTCAACCGTCAGAGGGGAAAGAAGAGGGTAAGAGAGAGGGGTAGACGCTCCCCCCTTCCATCCGTCTCTATAGTAAGGTTTTCAACGCCGCCCTCGCGACTTCTGAACCCAAGAGAGGACATGGTTTCTGTTGACGCATATTGCAGCCTCCTCCTCCTCCTCCTCCTCCTCCTCCTCCTCTTTTTCTTCTTCTTCTTATTATTATTATTATTATTATTATTATTATTATTATTATTATTATTATTATTATTATTATTCATTTTTTTCCCCACTTCCTCCCCAATTTTTCTTTCCTTTACTTTACTATTCTTTCTTCTCTCCTCCTCCTCCTTCTCTTTTTTCCTCCTTGTTTTCCCTCCTCCACCTCCTCTTCTTCTTCTTCTTCTTCTTTTTTTTTTCTTCTCCTTCTTCTGCATTTCTTCCCGTTCCTCCTACACAATTTTTCTTTACTTTCCCTTCCCATTCATTCTTCTCTCCTTCTTCTCTTTTTTCCTCCTCGTTTTTCCTCCTCCTCCTGCTTCTCCTCCTTCTCCTCCAATTCCTCTTTCTTTATCGTCCTCTACATCTCCCTCCTCCTCCTCCTCCTCCTCCTCAATTGGCCTCTGGAGAACGCTATCGATCCTCGTTCCTCTATCCATTCATCCTTTTGTTGAGCTATTGATGTCTCTCTCTCTCTCTCTCGACCCTCGTGTGTGTGTGTGTGTGTGTGTGTGTGTGTGTGTGTGTGTGTGTGTGTGTTGTTGTTGTTGTTGTTGTTGTTGTTGTTGTTGTTAGAGAGAGAGAGAGAGAGAGAGAGAGAGAGAGAGAGAGAGAGAGAGAGAGAGAGAGAGAGAGAGAGAGAGAGAGAGAGAGAGTCGAGCAGTAATAAATTTAGTGGAAGCAATGATTTTCGTTCCAACATGTTTTTCTATGTTTGTTTGTTTATTTGTTTGTTTGCTTGTTTGTTTGTTTGTTTGTTTACCTGCTTCCTGACTTGTTGGCATCCCTAACTGATTGAACCCGCTGGCTCTCCTTTCACTCCAGGGCGAGGAGGAAGAGGAGGAGGAGGAGGAGGAGGAGGAGGAGATACACAGAAACCACTGAAACGTGTTGACAACTTCATGAACTTTATTTTATTTTTGCCCTCAAAGATGTTAAATCAATTATGTAAGGCGACTACGAAGGGCTTTGATGTGTGTGAGTGTGTGTGTGTGTGTGTGTGTGTGTGTGTGTGTGTGTGTGCGTGTGTGTGTGTGTGTGTGTATAAAAATGGCATACCTCACTAATGAGCTATTTTCACCTCCTTCCTACCTCTTCCCGTCCTCTTCATTGTTCTCTTCGTCCTCTTCTCCTGCTGCCTCTTTCTCTTCTGCTGGCCTTCATTCTATTTATATCGTATCTTCTTTCCGTCTCTTGTCTCTCCCCTCCTTCCCTTTCCTCTTTGCTTCCATTACCCTGTCTTTGTACTACTTTATTCAATTCTATATTCATCTGTCTTCCATCATATTTTCCATCTACCTCTATTCCTCTCTTTTCCTTTCCTCTCCTCTCCACTCCTATCCTCTTCTTTTCTCTTCTATTCTCTCTTATCTTCTCTCTTCTCATCTCTTCTCTGGTACTCTGCTCCTGTTCTCTCCTCTCCTCTCCTCTCCATATCTTTATCCTCCAAATACCAACACAACTTCATTTATCTTCCCATCTTCCTTCCTCTCCCGTCCTAACTTCCCGTTTTGTTGTATCTCTCCTCCAGGGCGGTGTTGCCATCACGGAGTGCAACCTTCGCATGGACTACCGTGGGCTCATGAACGTCATCAACTGGATCGACACGCTGCTGACGCTGGTGATTCCCTTCATCATGATCGTCGTTATGAACACTCTCATCGCGCGGCAGCTCATAAGGTAAGGGAAGGAACGAGGGACTGAGGATGACGAAGGGTGGGGGAGAGAGGCGTTTGGCATTGATTTACAGGAGGGAGGAAAGGAAAAAGAGTGAAAGGGAGATGCGTGGGTGACTGGTACGAAAAGGTTGAGTGTAAAACAGTGGGAGGGGAGGGAGGGGAAAGGAAGTTGAAAAAAGTGAGTGAGGAGTTGAACTGAAGAGACAAGGACGAAGGGGGAGAGGGAAGGAGATGAGTGGGAGACCGATTAGCAAAGAAGCAGGTAAAGAAAAAGTAGGAGTGAGGAGTGGAACTGAAGAGACGAGGGCGGAGGAGGGTTAAAAAAAAAGAAGGGAAGGAGAGGTAGGGATATGCGTGGGGGACCAATTAAAAAAGGAAAAGGTGAAGAAACAGTAGGAGGAGGAGGAGAAAAAAGTAGAGAGGGAGGGAGAGATGAGTGGGGGGCGATTATATCAAAGAAAGTGAAAAAAAAAACAGTAGAAGGGGAATTGAAGAGAGGGAAGGAGGGAAGGAAAGGGAGGCCGATTAGAAAAGAAGGTGAAGAAACTATTGGAGAGAGGAATGAAATCGAGGAGACGAGGATGGAGGTGGGGGAGGAGGAGAGGGAGAGAAGATAAGTGGGAGGACGTAGTAGAAGAGAGAATAGGGGAGGATAACGAGGGAGAGGAAAATGGGAAGATGAATAGGAGAATGTAGTTATTATTGGAGTGAATGGGGAAACAGTGGGAGTAGGAATGATTTATGGATAGAAGGGGAAGGGTCAGAAGGGGAGAGAGAGACGATAAGATTGATGAGTAGGGAAGAGTAGAACACGGTGGTTAGAAGTGAGTAACAAGAGACATTAATAGAAACGGAGAAGAAAAAAGGATGTAGGTGGGAGGGGAGGGAAAAGGAGTGAGGAAATGAAGACAAAGTAAACGGAGGCAAAAATAATAATAAAAAAATAAAAACGGTAAAGTAGGAAACACGAAAAGAAGGAAATGAAGAAAATAAGTTGTAGTAGAGTAAAAAAAAGTAAAAAAGCAAATTACAGGGCGTGGAAAGGTCAGGCATACGCGGCAAGAAGGGAAAGAGGATTAGATGAGTTAGACAAATGAAGGAAGGAAACAAGAGAACGTGAGACAGATGGGAAGGAGGAGCAGGGAAGGAATTAAAGGGAAGGATGGATAAGATAGAAGATTGGCGGGAGCATTAGAGATAGTTAGACATGATAAAAAAGCTGCCTTCATAATATTATACGTGGTGGATGTTGTGGTAGTAGAAGTAGTAGTAGTAGTAGTAGTAGTAGTAGTAGAAGATTGGCGGGAGCATTAGTTAGACAGGATAAAAAGAGCTGCCTTCAAATCCGTGGTGGGTGTGGTAATAGTAGTAGTAGTAGTAGTAGTAGTAGTAGTAGTAGTAGTAGTAGTATGAATGTATCAGAACCTTAAATTCAACCCAAGTCCATTCCTTCACCACCTCCACCATCACCACGCACCGCCATCACACTCCCCCTTAACTCATACCCAATGCAAAGCTGTCAAATTGCCCTCCACTCCATCATACGTCTGCCAAACAATTCATTCCTAGGACAAACAGCTTAGCAAGGCCGCCGCTTCTGCATGCATAGCCAACCCTCACCGGGACCACGCAACCACCTTCCCGTTCTCCCTGAAGCACGCACTCAAAGAAAACGGGTCCGCTGCTGAGATTAGGCACTGGAACACAGGGGAGACTCAATGGTCCGAGTTCTTAAACGTACCGGGGTCCAATTACGACGGTTTTTCAAGCCCACTAAGAGATTAATCGGTTTTCATGGGTGAGTTCTCCGTTCAAGGTACTGGAAGCGTGTAAAGCTGTCACTAGGATCGCAGAGTCCATGAAAATCCCAGCAACTTCTACAAGAGGCTTTTCAAACAGGTGAACTGAGAGATTATACGGTTTTTCATGGGTGAGTTTCCCGTTAATGTTGCAGAAGTCGTATAAAACTGTCACTAGGATCGCAAAACAGTCCATGAAAATCCCAGCAACATCTACAAGAGGCTTTTCAAACAGGTGAACTGATAGATTATACGGTTTTTCATGGGTGAGTTTCCCGTTAATGTTGCAGAAGTCGTATAAAACTGTCACTAGGATCGCAAAACAGTCCATGAAACTCCCAGCAACTTCAACAAGAGACTTTTCAAACATGTGAACTGAGAAATTATACAGTTTTTTTCATGGGTGAGTTTCCCGTGAATGGCGCAGAAGTCGTGTAAAACTATCACTAGGATCGCAAAAGAGTCCATGAAACTCCCAGCAACTTCTACGAGAGGCTTTGGAAACAGGTGAACTGAGAGATAATACGGTTTTTCATGGGTGAGTTTCCCGTTCATGGCCCAGAAGTTGTATAAAACTATCACTAGGATCGCGAACGATTCCTTGAAACTCCCAGCAACTTCAACAAGAGACTTTTCAAACATGTGAACTGAGAAATTATACAGTTTTTTTCATGGGTGAGTTTCCCGTGAATGGCGCTGAAGTCGTGTAAAACTATCACTAGGATCGCAAAAGTCCTTGAAACTCCCAACAACTTCTACGAGAGGCTTTGGAAACGGGCGAATTGAGTTGCCGATATGTTAAAGAATGCGGGCTTATATTCTTGACCATAAATCGTTGTCTGTCCACTTTCCCCCCATAACAGCATTTGAGGGACTTGTTACTGGCCGCTCGTGGTTGACTACTGACTAAATCCACTTCACCCTCAATCAAAAAAGGGAAAACTCTGGGTGATTGATTTTATTTTTTCTCCCTCCCTCCCTCCACTAAAAATAAATTACTATATATATGGGGGAGCTCAAGAGTCCTCCACTTTCACAAACTCAATTCCTCCGTACTCCCACGCTGACCCAAAGGAAGGGAGAAAATAATGGATACTTTTTGTGTTGTTTAGGGTACGGGAAACAGCTCAAGGGCAACAAACAAGGGAAAAATAAAATGTCCCGCTAGTCGCCGCTCCTGGAAAAACAAACAGGAGTGTGGAGACGAGAATATCCTTGGTCTTTTTCCTTCTATAAATACATGTTTAGGAATGTGAGATGTTTGTTTAGTGTTCGTGTCAGAGGAGATAAAAATAGAGTTCGCTGGAGCACAGACCAATTAGCGTCACCCTTTCAAACCCTTCCCGAGAAAAACGTGGAAAAAGTTAACTCACTGTCCACTCCTTGACCTGAAATAGAAAAACTGAAAAAAGTGTGAAATAAAAACTGTCCAGGATATATTCGGCACAAACTGAAGTGAAGATTTAAAAAAAAGCGTCTATTGCAGTGATTTTCGAACCTCCCTTGCAGCAGCCGAGTTATGTTTTTTTTTTGCAATTTTTACTTTTCTTTACTTTTTTTATTTTTTATCATTTCCATTTTTCTTGAAGTAGACCGTTTTCCTTTTTTCATGATGCTCCTCACTACCTTCCTTTCCTTTCTTTCCATTTTTTTTACTTTTTATCTTTTCCATTTTTTCTTGAAGTAGGCCATTCTCCTTTTTTTATATGATGCTCCTCACTACCTTCCTTTCCTTTTTGTTACTTTTTTTTTTACTTTTTATCTTTTCCATTTTTTCTTGAAGTAGACCGTTTTCCTTTTTTCATGATGCTCTTCACTACCTTCCTTTCCTTTCTTTCCATTTTTTTACTTTTTATCTTTTCCATTTTTCTTGAAGTAGACCGTTTTCCTTTTTTCATGATGCTCTTCACTACCTTCCTTTCCTTTTTGTTACTTTTTTTTACTTTTTATCTTTTCCATTTTTTCTTGAAGTAGGACATTTTCTTTTTTTTATGATGCTCCTCAGTACCTTCTCTGCCGTAAAAACAAAGGCCAAATATATGATGTTTCTTAGACCCGAATTCTCAGGCGCTTTCGGCTCTCACAGCAAGCAATTCCCAAGGCCACAAAGAAGATTAGTCTAGTTCTTATGAGTGTTTTATCACATCAATGGCGCAGAAGCCTTGTCAAACTATCACTAGGCTCATCAAGCTACCCATGGAAATACTAACAGAACTACAAAATCCTTATCAAGTATTGGTTCTTACGTACATGAGGGGGATGAGGAAAAGAAACAAGATAGACAAAAAACAAAATAGAGAACAAAAAGATAGAAGACAGAAAACATATAAACCAAAAACAAGATGCAGGCCAAAAAAAAATAAAAGTAGAAGACAAAAGACGAAGTATGACCTAAAAAAATTGAGACAAGGGGCCTTAGATGCTTTGCCATTAGTTCGTTATATTAAACAGCTCAAGGGTATCGTAGTTCACGTGTGTTAGTGTTTACTGGAAAGCCGTACACAAACTGACGAACACACCCTAACCAAGACGTCTTTCTTCTCCCTCTTCTGCAGGTTTTCGAAGAGGTATCGCAACAGAGATGACATCTTCCACCTACAGGAGGTCAACGGAGGTCAAGCCAACGGACATAAGGTCAGTCACTCGGTCAAACAGTCAGTCAGTAAATCAGTTAATCAGTCAGCAAGTCTTCCGAACAGTCAGTAGGTCAGATAGTCAGTCAGTAATCAGTAAGTCGGTCAGTAAGTCAGTCAGTAAGTCATCCAGCCTTTCAGCATTTCAGTTAAGCAGTCAATCAGGTAGTCAATTAGTCAGCCAGTCATTCAGTAGGCCAGTTAGGTAGCAAGTCATTCGGTCAATCAGTCATCCAGTCAGTCAGTCAATCAATTACTCAGTCAATCAGTCAGCCCATTAATCAGCCATTCAGTTAATCGGTCAGTCACTCAGTCAGTCACCTTTAACAATCACATCCGTTATTTCTCACCTCCGCCATAAGAAAAATACACGAAAAATACACAATTTATTATAACGCAACACATAATTCTTATCCCCGGCGGTAGATAAATTATTAAATGTTTTCCCAGCGCACAGGTGAAGGTAAAATAATAACATACTTACTTGATTAACGCAAAAGGTGAATTTAATTTTGATTGAGAGAGAGAGAGAGAGAGAGAGAGAGAGAGAGAGAGAGAGAGAGAGAGAGAGAGAGAGAGAGAGAGAGAGAGAGAGAGAGAGAGAGAGAGAGAGAGAGAGAGAGAGAGAGAGAGAGAGAGAGAGAGAGAGAGAGAGAGAGAGAGAGAGTATAGTAAATTATGTATACCTTGCAAGCAAAGACCCTGAAAAGCTGCCCTCGAGAAAATAAAAGAAGAAAGAAAACTGAATACATAAACTTTAAAAGACGCGCGGACACCTGACTGTGGTGACGCTGGTGTGAGGGTAACAGACAGACGGACAGACAGACAGACAAAACTTCCCACTTGCCACAAAACTTTCACGATTCATGTCTTTAAGAGTGACAGAGACAGAAACAAACAGACAGACAGACAGACAGACAGGGACAGACAGACAAAATTTCCCCTATTGCCACAAAACGTTTACTATACATATATGTCTTTAGGAGTGACCGACAGACAGACAGACAGACACAAACAGACAGACAGACATACACAGACAGAACTTACCCCTTGCCTCAAAACCTTCACTATTTATGAGTCTTAAGGAGTGACAGAGAGACAGACAGACAGACAAACAGACAAAACTATTCTCCTTGCCTCAGAACCTTCACTATTCAGAAGAGTCTAGTGGAGTACTCTTTCCTCTCCTTTCCCCTCACCCTCTCTTCGTCCCTCTCCCTCGCCCTCACACACATACACACACCATACAGAGGGTACAGAGGAGGCCTGGAGGTCAAACAAGGGGATACAGAATGGGAATTTTAAGTGGCTTCCATGTCCACAGTGGAAAGGGGGGAAAGAGATTGGGCCTACACACATGAGGGAGACGAGGAAAAAACAAGATAGACAAAAAAAAGTAGAGAACAAGAAGATAGAAGATAGAAAACAAGCAAGACAAAAACAAGATGCAGGACAAAAAAAGATAAAGACAAAAGAAGAAATATGGCAAAAAAAAAGGATAGAAGATAAAAAAAACAGATAACAGACAAGAAAAAAATAGAAGACAAGAAAATTATAAAAAAACAAGATAAAAGACGGAGTAAGACAGAAGACAAAAGCAAGATAGAACACAGAAAAAAAAAGACAAAAGACAAATAACGATAGAAGACAGAAAAAAATAAAGATAACAAGATAGAAGACAAAAACAGAAAAAAACATAGAAGATAAAAAAAAGATAAATAAAGAAGAAAAAAAAGGGGGAAAAAACAACATAGAAAACAAAACAAAAAACAAGATACAAAACAAAAAATGATATGGAAGACAAAACGTAACAAAACACGACAAAAACAAACAGGCTCAAGAGTTTGCTAAAAGATAATAAACAAAAAAACAAGAAAACAACAGCATAAAAACAAATGGCTGAATAAATGAATTAATTAATAAGAGAGAGAGAGAGAGAGAGAGAGAGAGAGAGAGAGAGAGAGAGAGAGAGAGAGAGAGAGAGAGAGAGAGAGAGAGAGAGAGAGAGAGAGAGAGAGAGAGAGAGAGAGAAATATATTCATAAGGAAAGGCGGAAAGACTTAACTTAATAAATATGAAAGTATCTGAGAAAATTAAATAAAAAATGCACACACACACACACACACACACACATACACACACACAGAGGAGGGGGGGGGGGGGGGGGCGTCATAACGCCGGTAAATAACTCGACACGGTATGAAAAGGGCAGGTAAAGGAATATCACAGGTAGGTTTAGTGTTTCTCGGCATTTTCTTCTCATATTCTTATTATTATGTTATTTTTATTTTCTCTGCGTTTTATTCATCACTATTCTCTGCGTCTTATTTTCTTTTATATTTTCAGCTTTTTGTTCTTTTTATATTCTTTGCATTTTTTTCTGTTTCATTTTTCTGTTTAATTATTTGCATTTTTTTATATATTCTCTGCGTTTTCCTTTTTTACAATCCTCTAATTTTGTGTTTTCTAGTCTCTTCACCTCGTTTTTTTTTTGTATTATTTTCTCAATATTGTCTTCATTTTACTCTTTTAATTTCCATGCACTTTGTTCTGTTTAAATCTTTGCACCTTACTCTTGAACATTCTCTCTCTATTTAATTGTTGCACATTCTCTCAACTTTATTTTTTTCATTATATTCTTTGTAAGTCGTTTTGGTATATATTTTGCATTTTGTTTCTGTTCTTTGTGTCTTCTTTTTGTATATTCTCCTTTCTGTTCATTTACAATCTCTACACATTTCACTTCTTTTAAAACTGACTCATCCCGTCTACCTAATAACACGGTAAGGAAAAAACAAATTACCTTTATGACAGGAGAGAGAGAGAGAGAGAGAGAGAGAGAGAGAGAGAGAGAGAGAGAGAGAGAGAGAGAGAGAGAGAGAGAGAGAGAGAGAGAGAGAGAGAGAGAAAAAAGTTTAATCAGCGATAATATGACGCAGTACAGAATCATTCAGCAATTAGTGGTGGTTAGATCCTTTTTTTTTTTTTTCCTTGCACTCTTCCTTTCGTGTTGTAATTACCGCAAATTACTTTTTTTAGTTCAAGGTTCCCTAGTGTGTGTGTGTGTGTGTGTGTGTGTGTGTGTGTGTGTGTGTGTGTGTGTGTGTGTGTGTGTGTGTGTGTGTGTGTGTGTGCGGCATTTCTAATTATCCTTGTCTGTCCTTTTCCTTTAATCTCTCTCTCTCTCTCTCTTATGTATATCTTATTTTTTCTCTTTACTATTTTTACCTTCCATTTCATATCATATTATCATCCAAGTTATCCTCCCGCTCATTCACATCTTAATCTGGTCATTCCCCTTCTATCTTCATCTGGTAACATTAATCTCTCTCGTTCGTTTGCTGTTTTTTCTGAGGCTATTTACGTCCCCTTTCAAACACCGAGGCTGTCTATCTAAAAATCTATTTATCTATCTCTCTATCTATCACTATACTTATCTACACCAACGTACACACTCATTTATTTTCTTTGCTCTATTCCCCCTCTTTATCGGTGGCTGTCTATCTATCTATCTATCTATCTATCTATCTATCTATCGAACTAACTAATTAACTAACTGTCTATCTATCTATCCGCCTAACTAACTATCTATTTATCTGTCTATCTATCAACCTATCTATCTATCTATCCATCTATCTATCGAACTAACTAATTAACTAACTATCTATCTATCTATCTATCCGTCTAACTAATTAACTATCTATTTATCTGTCTGTCTATCTATCTATGTCTATATCTCTCCTTTCTTTCTATTTTCATTGTTTCTTCACGTTTTGTTCTTGTATAACGCTCGATGCCATTCTCTCTGCTCTGTAAATTCTCTCTTCCGTTCTGTTGATCTTCGTTCTGTCTGTTCCCCTTCATTCTGTTCCTCGCTTTTCTCTCGCTGATACGCATTGTTATTTCTCGTCGTTGTTGTTTTGTTTTGTTTTTGTTCTCTCTCCAAACTTAGGCAACCTTCATTTTGTTCTTCCTTCGTGGTGTAAGTTCACGGCCGTTCTTTTAATCTTCGTCAAAGGTCATTCGTTCTATGTCTATTTCACAATATTTTCTCTGTTTTGAATTTGCTTTATATCGCTCTGTTTTGTCCTTCAACTTTTAGTCTCGACAACAACAATATTCTTCCTGGTCGACATTATATTGCCCATGGATATTTTTTACAATTATTTGTTTTTCTTGTTCTGTTCATCCAGTTATATGAATTTTCTGTTTCAAATAATTTTACCTCATTTTTATTGATTTCTACTTTTATTTCAAACTTATTCAAAATTATTTTACCTGAATTTTATGCTTTTTTTTTTCAATCTGCTTTTATCGTGTTATGTTCTTCCAATTACATGTTTTTTATTTCAAATCATTTTAGCTCATTCTGATTTGTTTCACCTTTTATTTCACACCTGTTCTAATATATTCAATCACATTTATGTTAATATATTATCAGCATGGCTCTGTTTCCTCTGTCAAGATTTACTCCACACTTATTCTTTTCTGTTATACTTGCTGTTGTATTTTCTGTTTCAAATTATTCCACCGTGCTGTGTATTTCCTTTTAACTCTCCTTCCAGGTAACGCTCCGTTCCATTTTCTTTCCACGCTTTCTCTCGTTCCCTCATGAAAAAAACCGACTAAAGACAAACGGAAATATTTCTTTTTGATCGTGTGAGTTTCTAAAGAGCGCTGCATCCGTAATGAGCGCTAATCCCTGGAACACTTCGCTCACTCGTTCGCCAGTCATACCGCCCGCTCTTTATCTCGCTTCTTGGTAAATCAAAACAGAAACCAAGAGAACAAAATAAAACACAAAATCACCCTCTAATCACCCTCATACTCTAATCTATGTCTTGCAGAGAAAAATATAAACCAATCTTAAAACATACTGCTCATTTTACACAATTACTTCGCCATTTATCAACTCCGTCAATCAAAACAAAGAAATAAACATAAATTATTAGCATAACATGAATACGAAGAGGAGAAAAAGTTAGGTGATTAATTACGCGTAGGACAGATAAGTCATCAAATCATATCACTACTTTTTACAATAACTTCATCACGCTAATAACAAAATGGAAAGAAAAAGGAACTGGGACGCAAATACAGTTGTGCAAATTATTATTGAAAGGCAATGTGCGTTTGTCCTGTACGGAGAAAAAGTCATTCCAATCATATCGCCTCTTTATAACACTCCTGCATCCCGGTCACTTCACAGATAAAAAAATAATAACAGGAACACGCATCTGTATATCTCGAAAAGAAAGAAAACTCATTATTCTCCCAGCATATAACACTTCATTTTTACGCCATCCAATTATTATAAAAGACAGTACAAGGAAAGAAACGAATACTCATACAAAACTACAACGGATAAAAGAAAGAAAACAAAAGGAGAGGAACACGCACGCTTTTGTATATCTCGTACAGAAAGAAAACCCACAATTCTCCCGGCATATAGCACTTCACTTTTACACGACTCCACTTACTTACTGAAAAGGGGTAAAGTTAAAGAAAGAGATCATTGCCCTTACCAAGCTACAATGGAGAAAAAAAAAGGAGACAATCTAGCACACGCATCTGAATATCTCGTACGGAGTGAAACCTCTTTATTGCCGCTATAGAACACTCCATTTATACATCATCTAGTCGTAATAAAAGACGATAATAAAAGAAAGGAAACTATTACCCACACAAAACGGCAATGGAAAAACTGCACGTGTCTCGTATTCAATTAAAATCGTAATTCATCCAACACGTCACATTTTTTAATCGTATTCCCGCGTCCTCCCACACGTGAGGTAAAAATAAAAAACAACAACTGGCCTTATAGCACGAAAAGGAAAAGTGTTATCAGCGGAGGAGATGAACTGGAACACGACCGTTCAGTATCTAGGTATTAAGTGAAGTTTAATTCTCTTCACTTCTCCCATGATTCTTCTTTTTATTTCAGAGCTATTACTGCGAGCGTTTTTATTTGTAGCTCCTTAGTGTGTGTGTGATTGCGTGTGTGTGTGTGTGTGTGTGTGTGTGTGTGTGTGTGTGTGTGTGTGTGTGTGTGTGTGTGTGTGTGTGTGTGAGAGCGTGCAATCCTCCCGATATCGACCTCTCTTTCGGCCACCTCTTTAGATTCTTTTTTTAGGAGCAGCGAGTAGCGGGCTTTTTTTTTATTATTGTTTACTTTTTTTGTGCCCTTGAGCTGTCTCCTTTGTTGTAAAAAAAAAAAATAAGTGAGTGTAGGGAAGGATGCATCGAGAATGGAATGAAGGAGAGAGGGAAGAAAAAATAAAGCGAAGATAAAAATGACGATGACGAGGGAGAAGGGAAAGAAGACAGGAAAGAAGGAAGCAAGGAATCACAGCAGGCAATGAGGATGGAAGATGGTGAGGAAGAAGAAACTCTATGCATGTCCGTATGTGCGTATGTGCGTGCGTGTCCTGACCCAACCCCTTTCCTATCACCCTCATTTCCTCAGGCCATCCGCTTGCTATTAATATTCCTTTAGCCATTACCAAAACCTTCGGCGTCTCTATCTTCCCTCGCCCTCCTCTCCGCAAGTAACCCTGCAGCGAACCACACCCTACAGCCGGCCAGGAAGGGGAAGGGCAAGGCAGGGACAGGCAGGGGCGGGAAGGGCTGGGCCGGAATAACGAGGGCAAGGGAGGAAGGAGGGCGTAGGGATTATGGAAGGATAAATGGAGGATGGATTACTTAAGGAAGAAGAGGATGAATATTTATGAGATCAGAAGCGAAGTGTCTGAGCAAACAGTGGCTTAATTGGGTACTGTGTACAGTGTTAATGTGACTTCGTTTATATATACCTGTGTTTTGCCTTTCTCTCGTTCTCTCTCTCTCTCTCTCTCTCTCAAAATTTTATGTACAAGTCGTAAGTTTTTTTCTTTTTTGGCTTTCATTCAGTCCATTTGCAATCTCTCTCTCTCTCTCTCTCTCTCTCTCTCTCTCTCTCTCTCTCTCTCGTTATGGCCGGTGCAGGGGGAGGATTAATGGCCGCACAAGAGTAATGAGACACAGCCCGCTATGCACCGCCGTCATTTGTTTCCCTCCCCCACTCGCATGTAACTCGCAGCTAAAATGTTTCCACGTGTACCTGTTTTGCTTCAGTTCCCCTCCTCGATTTCTTTTGGGCTGGCTTTGCGCTCCCGTTTTCTTTTTAAAACTTGCACTATTCCGTCGAAGCTTCTTCTTTTTTCCTTTTTTGCATATTCCCTTTTTCATTTGATCGATCTTTATTATGTAATTTCATTAATTTTTTAAGTTTACGGTTATTATGTCTTTCGCTTTTTGATATCCTTCCTTTTGGTGTCATCTTTTTCATATTTTCTCATTTTTTCTCGTCATTCATCATTTTTTTCACTACTATGATAATACTGTTATCTTTGGTTTCTTCCTGTCTACCTCATTCTTTTCTTTATGGCGTGTAATTTCTTTTCTAAACTGTACAATACCTCTCTTCTATTCATCATTGTTGCAACTTGTGTAATATCCTTTCTCTGAACCTCTCTCTTTTTATTTATTTTTTATCTCCAACGGGGTAATAATTTCCTCTCTAAGCCATGTCATGTTTTTATATTGTTGTTTCTCTTTGTATTTTATTTTCAAACACTTCAATAGTTTCCATTCCCAACCCGTGCAACATATATTTTTCCCACATCGATGAACATGTCTTTTTATTGGCCAAACACTGTAATTATTTTTGTTTTGTTGTGTTTTTTGTGTCTTTAGCCGTGAGATACCTTCCATTTCATTTCCATTTCCCTTTTTTTTTCCATCAGCCACTTACGTTGTCTCTTCCATCACAAAGGCTTCACGGATCTTCATTTTTCCAGTCCTCATTTCTTTCTCATTTCTATATATATGTTGACCTTTCAGAATCGCTTATCGTTCTTTTTTTTTTCTTATACGTATGTTTTTTATGTATCCTCAGCCCTCGCATATTTCAGATTCTACAGCTTCGGTCATTTACGCGTGTGTGTGTGTGTGTGTGTGTGTGTGTGTGTGTGTGTGTGTGTGTGTGTGTGTGTGTGTGTGTCTGCCTGTGTCTGTCTGTCTCTGTCTGTCCATGTGTCCGTTTTCTCTCTCCTTTTTATACACATTTCCTTAGTTCTATTTTTTTCTATGTAATTTTTCTTTCCCCTCGAGGTACAATTTACTCATATTTTCCTCCTTAAAACTTATACTATTCCGTCGAGGCTTCTTTTTTTTTTCTTTTTTGCATATTCCTTTTTTTCATTTGATCGATCTTTATTATGTAACCTCAATATTTTTCAGTTTACGGTTATTATGTCTTCGCCTTTTGATATCTTTCCTTTTCATATTTTTTTTCCTTCAAATTCACACCATTTTCAGCTCTCTTTCGCGTTTCCAAGTATTTCCTTTTTACCTATTCATGTCCCTTCCATACGTGTCAAGCCTCGTATGTACAGTATATTTTTCATCAGATTCAATTTATATATGTATGAGATTTTTTTAACTTTGTACACATTTTACATTTTCTATATTTCATCACATTAATATTCCTTCATCTATATCGTCGTGTCATTCCTCTACAAGTTTAGCAATACATTTTTTCTTCCATTTTACTTTATATACATTTTTTTCTTTTTTTGCTCTTTACACATCTTCCTGTAATTTATCATCGTTAAGTTATTTCTCCTTTCTTAAATAGTCACGTTTTACCTCATTCTGCTTCTCTTACACGCTTCCATCCACGCAATATTCATTTTCGCTTAACAGACCATTTTTATCCTTTCTATTTTCATTTCTCATTTAACCTTCTCTTTATCTTTTCCTCACGCCACGTCTTTCCGGTTTCCACTTTTATTATTTTGCTCTTTTTCAACTCCACCTATTTTCCAGTTTATACTTTCCAGCACCTCATTATTCGTTCTTTTCAAATCTTTTACCTCGTGTTTTTCTTTCATACTTGTCTAGACAGGAACGAATTATTCCAGTTTTAAGTCATGTTTTGCTTTCCTTTCCCTTCATACTTTTTTCCAGTTTATATTTTCTTTTTTTCATCCTTTCACTAATTCCCCTTTTCGTTATTTCTCGTTTATCTCGTCGTGTCTTTCTTTCTTCCTCCTTTATTTTCATGACACACATTTTCTCTTTCAACGTTAATTACCTTCTTCATCCTTTCATTAATTTCCCTCTTCATCATTTCTCGTTCACCTCGGAGTCTTTCTTTCTCCTTTCCACGACACGCACTTTCCAGATTTTACTTTTCCGTTATTGCACGATTTATCTTCCCATGTCGCATTCTTCGTTATCTCGCTTTCTCCTCTTCTCAGTTCCCAAATTATTCCCTCTCCAATCTATACCATTTCCAGATTTTTTTGCTTTCTTTCCGCCTTTTCTTTAGTGTTCTCACCGTTTTTCATATTTTTCCATTCATTTATTTTATGTTTCCCTATGCTCAGTTTTCATTCTTTTCCCTCCACGTATCTGTATTGTACCCCGTCTGCAGATAAACATTTTTCCATTTCGTATCTTCTTTTTCACTATTCTTAATCGTATTTCCACTTTTGCTAACACAATTTTCCGCTACGGTGCATCATATATTATTCCACAACAAATATTCGTTTTCATACGTTTACTCGCTTGGAGACACACACACACACACACACACACACACACACATTATTGTTATTATCATCATTCTTATAAGAGGCGAAACCGGTTGAGAGGGAGGAAAACGGACACTATCGTACAGCAACCCCTAGACACCTGAGACGCAGAGAAAGGTAAAACAGGAAATGAAAGCGATGAGCGAGAGGGAGAAGGAGGACGAGCGAATATAGAAGCTTATATAAATGAAGGAACGGAGTGAAATGAAGGGACAGGCGGAATATATAAACAGACACAGGTGGATACGTCAAGCCGAACGGACAGGTGAGGTGGCTGCAGCAGGGAAGGTAAGGAGATGGTAATTAAGGGGAATTAAACGATTTGAATACCTGGAAATCGGTTCGTCCTTGTCTTCGTCAGTGCCAGGTGGAGTGAAGAACATCATAACTGTTTGTGGCGTTGCTTCCTCGGGTGCACTTAGGAGCTGGTTTTGACAAGATTATTTCACGTATGAGAGCGTTTAGTACTGTGTTTCTGCTCTTCTTTTTCATGTTCATCTCCTACTCTTTTCTTTTACGTTCATCTTCGTCTTCGTTTTCTATTTTTTCTACTCCTTCTCTTTCGCTCTTCTCATTGTTCCTTTTGTTTTTGTTGTTCTTTTTCTTCTTCTTTTCCTTCTTCTATTTCTTTCACTCATTTGATTTGTTCTTCCTCCCCTTATTCTATCCATCTCTCTTTCAACTCTGTTCTTCACCTTCCTCCATCTCTCTTCCTCCTCCTCTACCTCCGTTTCCTCTTATCTCCCCTCCACTTCGTCTTCTTCTCCACATCCTCCTCCTCATTGTTCTTGTTCTTCATCTTCTTCTTCTTCTTCTTCTTCTTCTTCTTCTTCTTCTTCTTCTTCTTCTTCTTCTTCTTCTTCTTCGTCTTCTTACTTCCTCTCTTTGTTCTTTTAATTTGCGATAAGTCTGGTAACTCAGTTTTACCCTTATCTCGTTCCTACACTCTTTCTCTCCCAAGTTCTTCCTCGTCCTCCATCGTGTCTTTCCTCCTCCTCCTCCTCCTCCTCCTCCTCCTCCTCCTCCTCCTCCTCCTCCTCCTCCTCCTCCTCCATTCTTTTTCTCAATAAGTGCCACTAATTAGCTGACTTTGAGAAGAATTTTGCTCATATCTTACAAACTATAGAGAGAGAGAGAGAGAGAGAGAGAGAGAGAGAGAGAGAGAGAGAGAGAGAGAGAGAGAGAGAGAGAGAGAGAGAGAGAGAAAGCAGACAGACGGCAGACAGGGAGGTAGGTTGAAAAATAGCAAAACACACACACACACACACACACACACACACACACACACACACACACACACACACACACACATACAGTTTTTGTGACATGAACATAAATCATCGCAAAAACTGAGATAAGTATAGCAGAAATAATAATAATAATAATAATAATAATAATAATAATAATAATAATAATAATAATAATAATAATAATAATAATAATAATAATAATAATAATAATAATAATAATAATACAAAACTAACTCCTTCCCTCCCCCCTTCTCCCCTATCAGTCCGGGGGCACCAGCAGTCACAGCCAAAGCGGGCGGGGGGGAGCTGGGCCCTGCCATAGCGCGTCCTCCGGGGCGGGGCGCGGTGCAGCCGGCAGACCACCGCCCCCCTCCTCGTCCTCTTCCACCACCAAGAACAACAACAACCTCAAGATGGCGACCCCCTTCGCCTCCTCCGCCGCCACAGGTAAGAATGTACAGGTGTGTGTGTGAGTGTTTGTGGGAGAGAGAGAGAGAGAGAGAGAGAGAGAGAGAGAGAGAGAGAGAGAGAGAGAGAGAGAGAGAGAGAGAGAGAGAGAGAGAGAGTCCGTCTAGCTGAATGATTGATGAAATGAGTCTAAAACCAGGGCATGGAATAGTGATATATATGCAAAAAACGAACATACACACACACACACACACACACACACACACACACACACACACACACACACACACACACACACACACACATTCACACACAGGTACATATATCACATTTCTCTTTCCACTCATCCCTGTCTGTCTATCTTTCTATCTGTTTGTCTGGTGGGTGGATGCGCCTTCTACTTCCTTCTCCACCATTTGTCCTTCCTCCCTTCCTGTCAATCTGCCTAATCCGACATGCATGCGTTTCCAATTCCTCGGTTCCCTCTCGTCTATATAATCTGTCCCTCCTAGTCCTGTCATCCTTCAGAACGTTCGACATGACCTAGTTCCCTTAGTCCGGGTCTTACTGCTGCTGGAGGATGTGTGTGTCTTTTCTTAATTCGTGAGTGTGCGTTTGTGTGTATGTGTGTGTGTGTGTGTGTGTGTTGGTGTTCTATTTCCATGGTCGCTCAGATAGAACGAGTATTTTTTTTTTTGTAAGTGTGCTCTTGTTCATTAATCATCCATGCTCTAGTTATGACAGTTCTCCCTTCCTCTCGCTCTCCTGATCCATAATGCTCACTTTCGTTTTTGCTGTCCCCGTTCCACAAAAGGATAACGACGTTGCTTTGATGATGGAAATATACAGTTACACACATTCATACATACATACATAAATACATACATACATATACGTGGATCTTCATATTCATTCACATAACTGGAATCGTAAAGGCGGATACACCACACACACACACACACACACACACACACACACACACACACACACACACACCACCCACCAACACACACACACACACACACACACACACACCACACACAAACACACACACACACACACACACACACACACACACACACCCTCCCCACACACACAAACACACAGACACACACACACACACATAACAACATACCTCAAACACACACACACACACACACACACACACACACACACACACACACACACACACACCTCCCTCCTACACACACACACACACACACCTCCCTCCTACACACACACACACACACACCTCCCTACTACACACACACACACACACCTCCCTCCTACACACACATCCCCACCTCCCTCCTACACACACACACGGAGGGAGGAGGTTGGTATAGTGGGTGAAGCAACTGACCTACAACCATGAAAGCCGGGCATCGAGTTCCTGTGATGAGCCAAAGACAATATAATCACCAAGCCTGAGAAACAGCGCCTCCTCAGTTGACTAGTCAGAGAATAGGTGCGGACGTCACGCGACTAATGGCATACTGATCACCTTGTGTGTCACTCCAGTTAGAAGGCACAACAGGAGAATACAGTGAAGGGAAGGACAATACACAAAAGCACAAAGCAGAACAAAACAACAAAACAACACACAGAGAGGCAAAACAACACACAGGAAGCAAAACAAAACACACAAGAACACAGGATAGAAAAACCCAGCACCCAGTGGTTTGGAATGGAACGAAAATTGAAAAGGGAAAGAAAAACGGTGACGCTGAGATGGGAAGAACATGGAAAAAAAGAGGAAATGGCAAAGCAGAGAAGGGCACAGACTGGCAAACACACACACACACACACACACACACACACACACACACACACACACACACACACACAGGTACAGGTGATGAATAATGAAGAGGCAACAGAACATGAAACGCAGAACATGACGTGACCTAAAATAAATGAGTTGAATTTAATAATGGCCGAGTGTGACGAAGGATATGACGTGTGTGTGTGTGTGTGTGTGTGTTTAAGAGAAAGAAACAAACAAACAAACAAACAAACAGACAAACAGAAAAAATGAAAAGAGAGAGAGAGAGAGAGAGAGAGAGAGAGAGAGAGAGAGAGAGAGAGAGAGAGAGAGAGAGAGAGAGAGAGAGAGAGAGAGAGAGAGAGAGAGAGAGAGTTTAGGAGGGCAGAAAAGATGAAACTGATAAAAGTGATTCGCAAAAGGAAACAATGAGAGCAAAGAAAACAGAAATTTCAAATATAATAGACGAGACACACACACACACACACACACACACACACACACACACAGACACAAAGACACCGCACAGAAACACAATGATATGACAAGCACGGATAAACCTTTTGTGAACATTTCATATACACCAAAAAAACGAAACAAAACAAAACGACACATGGGACCGTTTGAAAAGATTTGAAACGCAGAGAAGCGCAAAGAAAACACGCAAAAACATGAGAGAAAATCCACTGTCAGTTTGAGTGTCAGTTCGGCAAAAAAAAAAAGGAAAAATCTTTAATACTAGCTACGCGTGTGTGTCCTGTTTCCTTTGTCCATCAAGAGCAAGCACGAAAAACAAAATGAGGCGAACATGCAAAATTAGACTAATCCGCTTGACTGTCATTTCCGGCTCATAAAGAGACTAAAAAATACAAAAGCTTTTTATGATGTGTCTCGCTGTGTCCTTTGCTGGAATGCGTAGACCAACCCATGCGTCGAGGGCGGCCACAAAACGTACGGTATGTAGTAACTGTCCACCAGGTCATGTTTGGGTTAATGGAAACCCGAGGAAACGAGGCGTCGTATTACAAGACATTTTGCTGCCCCAGAACACATATTTGACAAGGCTTTCGTAGGAGTTGTGAGCATTTCCAAGGGTAGTTTTATGGCCGTGGTAGTAGTGTGACCCTTCCTCTGTACCGTGAACCTGAAGAAACACTCATTAGAACCTGACTGACCCCCTCTTTGACCTTTAGAAATAGCTGATGTGAGAAGCGAAAGTGTCTTATAAAACCGACCTAAGGCCTCTATTTTTAAACATCAGCACTTCAGTTCCCCTATTTGTAAAGCCTTTCAGGACACCTCTCCTCCCGAAATTGACCCCTCTTTCTGCCACCTCCTTGGATTCTTTTTAGGAGCAGCGAGTAGCGGGCTTCTTTTATTATTGTTTACTTTATTTGTGCCCTTGAGCTGCCTCCTTTGTTGTAAAAAAAAAAAAAGTTACCGGGGTTTTCATGGCCTGTTATGCGAGCCTAGTGATAGTTTTACCCGACTTCTGCATCATGAATCGAAAAATCACCCATGGAAACCCAGTAAATCTTCTCTGTGGCCTTGGAAAACAGTCGTAATGAGACCCCGATACGTTTAAGAATAGGGACATAGAACTCTTTGCTAATTTTATGGCTCGTCCCTTTTGCCTTGATGTGGTTGATGTGGTCAGTCTTATTCTAACCTCTTACACAGCGACTCATTAAAGTATACATATCTTACTCTTACGATTCACTTTCACCTTACCATAATCTTTCCCCATTCATGTTCTGTGGTTTCCGTTGGTTCTAAAGTAATGAGGCACGGAGCTACGAAATGAGTCCCTCCTACGCCCGCTGTATTATTATTTCATACAGTTAAAGGGGGGAACTCAAAGGAAAAAGAAGAAACACAAAAATCCCGCTCCTGTAAATAGTGGAGTCACAGCATCCGGAAGAAAGCCCCGTAGTCTCAAACATTTCGGGGCCTCCACAACCACAATTTATATGCCTTTCGTAGGGTTTGTGTTAGTATTTCCATGGGTAGTTTTATGAGCCTGGTGGTAGAGTGACAAGGCTTCTACACCATGGACGTGAACAAACACTCAGGAGAAACAAATCAATCTCCTTTAAGGCCTTGGGAAATATTTGATAAGCGAGCCGAATGTGTCCGAGATATGGGTCTTTTTTTTCTTATTTTATACAGCTGAGGAGACAGTGCAAGGGCGTAAAAAAATAATAATAATAATAATGAAAAAAAAGAACGCTACTTACTGCTCCTAAATAGAGTAGAAACATCCCATATATTTGATTTTTATACAGTAGAAGAAGCAGGGAAGACAATTATTTAACAAGAAAATGACCCGCAAAAACGCCGCATCAAGAAAGAAAAGAAAAACAAGGAGTACTCAATTACGAACCAGAGAGTTAGAATCGTTTGAAGAGGTGTCTGATAGTCCCCTCTAGTCTGGTGTTCAGTTATCTATGAAGAGGTGTCGGGCCCAGAAGGTTAGAACAGGAGGTTGTCTGATACTCTCCTCTCTGTCTGGCATCTAAGTTACCTATTTCTGAAGACGTGTTGGCCCAGAAGGTTAGAACAGGTTGTCTTGATACTCTCCTCCTGTCTGGTGATTTGTTATCCATTTATGAAGACGTATAGTCCAGAGAGTGCTACCCTAAGGGACAACGGACTAAAGCGGTAGAGCAATCTGTCAGGGAGGCTCAGACGGCTGCGGGGGGATGAAAGAGCATGAGGCGAGGAGACTGGCAGCGGCACTATTACCCGAAAGGATTATATATACACCCATTCAAGCTCCTACGATGAGCGTGGGCGGAGTGAGATGATTAAGAGAGAGAGAGGTTATTGACAAGTTTCCCTGGATGGAGTTGCATAAATTGATAAGCACCTGCTGGGAAACTAGAGGCGAATGGACGATTGTAGGTCTCCGTGGTCGTGGTCAATGTACTGGCACATCAACAGTTAGTATCTCAGGAGAGTGGGACGAGAGAGTAATTGAAAGGTTATTGACAGGCTTCCGTAGAATTGAATATATTGATAAGTACCTGCTGGGAAATTAGAAGCGAAGATTATGCTACATATTAGAAAGCCAGTGGTTGAAGAAGACTGACATCATTAACAGTTTCCGTGGAGATACTCAAACTGTTAAGTACCGGCTGGGAAATGATGTAGTAGTGAAGATTATATTACGAATTATATTATATTGGTGTGTGCATCAGGAGAGGCGGTGGATGAAAAAGTCTGAGGTCATTAACAGGTCGAACGGAGTTAACAAATTCATGAATACTGAGAAATTAAAAGCGAAGATTATGTTACAAATTATACTGGTGTGTGCATCAGGAGAGGCGATGGATAAAAAAAAACTCTGAGGTCATTAACAGGTCGAACGGAGTTAACAAATTCATGTATACTGAGAAATTAAAAGCGAAGATTATGTTACAAATTATACTGGTGTGTACATCAGGAGAGGCGATGGATAAAAAAAAAAAACTCTGAGGTCATTAACAGGTCGAATGGAGTTAACAAATTCATGTATACTGAGAAATTAAAAGCGAAGATTATGTTACAAATTATACTGGTATGTGAATCAGGAGAAGCGGCGGATCAGGATGTTTAGAGTTATTAGGAGGTTTCCCAGAGTGGGTTACATGAACTAATACGTACTGGCCAATTAGCAGCGAGGATTACGTCTATTACCGTTGACCTCAATAATGGCTAAGTCGTAGGAGAGTCAAGGAGTCATCGGTTATCGGCAGGTTTCCGTGAGTGGAGTTGCACGATACCGATAATGCCCTGAACAACACTACCACAGCCTCGCTCACTCATACCTCCTCACCACAAGTTCTCAAACCATACTTGCTACCTGCCTCATCTTACGCTCACTCCCACCCACACAGCACCGCCATAGCCCCATCTCTCATACGCCCTCAGCCCCTTGCCTTAAGATCACTCTCAGCCCCACAGCACTCACATAGCTCCCTCCCTCACGATCACTCTTAGCCCCATAGAACTGCCATTGATCATACGAGAGTCCTAGGCGAGCGAATGGGTCATATATATAGAATTCTAGATTATTGAGAGGTTTTGGTGGACTGGGTTACGGGCAAATTAGAAGCAAAGATTACGCCTATTACTGTTAATTAAGACCCCAATGATTCCCTTATGTTTTTGGAGAGTCAAGGCGTCTGAGGTTATTGACAGGTTTCCGTGAATGAGCTTACTTAAGTTGGTGAGTACTGGCAACTTAGAAGCGAGGATTGTGACTACTACTGCTTAGGCTTAAACAATGGTGTACCTCAAGGGGAGTGAGTGGGTGGGTCGAGGCGTTTAGCTGTTTAAGGTCGAGCGGATTCTTGTGTCGTTGGGTTCAAAGGTCGCGAGAACACAGTGGTAAGCTTAATGTATGTATTTCGTTCTCCCTAAGAAGGAATTAAGTTTAAAAAAGTTAATTTCCGTCTCTCTCTCTCTCTCTCTCTCGCAAATGCATACTTTAGTGTTGCGGTTTAAAACTCTATGGAGACATCATGATGCATTTCAATATATATATATATACTTTAAAAAAACATTCTCTCTCTCTCTCTCTCTCTCTCTCGCAAATGCATACTTTATTGTTGCGGTTTAAAACTCTATGGAGAAATCATGCTGCATTTCAATATCTATATACTTAAAAAAAAAACATTCTCTCTCTCTCTCTCTCTCTCTCTCTCTCTCTCTCTCTCAAAATCATACTTTATTGTTGAGGTTTAAAACTCTATGGAGAAAACAAGCTGCATTTAAATATATATATACTTAAAAAACATTCTCTCTCTCTCTCTCTCTCTCGCAAATGCATACTTTATTGTTGCGGTTTAAAACTCTATGGAGAAATCATGCTGCATTTCAATATCTATATACTTAAAAAACATTCTCTCTCTCTCGTTCACGGCCAACACAATCGTCATGATACAAATGTTACAATGGCGGAAACCTCATAATAACACTCGCCTCAATTTCTGTATCGAGGGAAAATCAATCACGGAGCTAACTAACAACACACACAACGTTAGTCTTCTCTTTTACATTACTTTATTTCACTTTAATTTCCGGGCGTCGTCGAAATTAGCAGCGTCGGTCTATTGTTATGAGGGAATTACCTGCGGCCTGAGCGAAACCTTCTTCATTATTATTAAATGCTTCTACCTGTCCACTAAGAAGGGAAGCCTATTACCTGCTTGTTGGTTACCTGTCCTGAGTTAGCTGCCCTCACCTATTGCCCTTTTTAAATATCTTCTCTTCTCTTTTCTCTCTCCTCTTCTCTTGTCTACTCTTCTCTTCTCTTTTCTTATCTTTTCTCTTTCCTTTTCTCTTCTCTTTTCCTCTCATCTCTTCTCTTCTCTTCTCTTCTCTTCTCTTCTCTTTTCCTCTAATCTCTTCTCTCTTCTCTTCCTCTCTTTTCTTTCTCTTTTCCTCTTCTTTCTCTTTCCTCTTCTCTTCTTTTCTCTCTCTCTTCTCTTCTCATTTCCTCTCTTCTTATCTTCTCTTCTCTTCTTTTATCTTCCCTTCTCTTTTCGTTTCTTTCCTTTTTATTTTTTTTATTTCCTGTTCTGCTTTGTCTTCTCTTCCTTTTTTTCTTTTCATTTCATTTCATTACTTTCTTCGTCTTGTACTGTTTCTCCTCTGCTCCCCAGTTACTCCATCTTCTCTTCTCCTCTCTTACTCTTCTTCGTCTTCCCCTATAAGGTTGTAGTCTAATGCCTCGCCTCGAAGTTCGATTTCGTGTATTTATCCTGCGGTTTCCTCGACACACACACACACACACACACACACACACACACACACACACACACACATATATCCACAAACACGCTACCCCACCCCCACCCCACACCCATCCACAAACACACACGTCCGCCCACAGAACGCCCCCCCCTACACACACACACACACACACAAGTTCCCCCTCCTACACACACACACACACACACACACACACACACTCGGGCCGCTCCAGTTCACCTTCCCAAGTTTCCTTTGAAGGGGCTATCTGGGGGAGGTGAGTGGGGAGTTGCCGGGACCATGTTTTAAAATGAAGAGCACAGGGCTGCGGTAATGTACAGTGACGAGTACACACAGAGAAGTACATTTTGCTGTATTTGAACTACAACACTGTTTTATTTGTTCTCTTCAGTTCTTGGTGCTAATCTGAGGGTGAATGATCTAGTCTTCACCGTAGCAACCATTAAACCTCATTTCTAGTTGATAGGTTGGGTTACGTTAGGTTGGGTTGGGTTAGGTCAGGGATGGGTGAGGTTAGATTAGATTAGGTGACGTTAGTTAGGTAGTTAATTAGTTAGTTAGTCAATTAGTTCGTTAGTTAATTAGTTAGTTAGAAAATTAGTTAGTTAGTAAGTTAGTAAGATAGTTAGGTAGTTAGTTAGATAATTAGTTAGTTAGGTGGTCAAATTACGACATTTTTGATTGATTTGATTAGATTATGTTACGTTAGTTAAACAGTTAGTTAGTTAGTTAGTTAGTTAGGTGGTCAAATTACGACATCTTTGGTTGATTTGATTAGATTATGTTACGTTAGTTAGTTAGTTAGTTAGTTAGTTAGATAATTAATTAGTTAGGTGGTCAAATTAGGATATCTTTGGTTGATTTGATTAGATTCTGTGTGTTTGCGTTAGCTTTGCATGGGTTAGGTTGGCTTGGTAGGGTTGGGTTGAATTTAGTTTGGCTGGATCTCTTAGGATTGGTTTGGTTGGGGTTCCGTTTGGACTCCTTAAATAGGGTTGAGTTTCGCTGTAGGTGAGTTGCGTGCTGGGTTGGATTTAGTTTGGCTGGGATTGTTTGGTTGGGTTAGATTTGGAAAGGGTTTGGTTCAGTTTAGTTTCTATTTGGGTGAGGTTGCATTTGTTTTTCTTACAGTAAACAGCTCAACGGCAATAAACAAAAAATAGGCAAAGATAAAAGCCCGCTACGCACTGCTCTTACAAAAATAAACAGAAGTGGCCATAAAGAGGTCAATTTCAGATGGTTTGAGTTGGATTTACTTTCTTTTTTTACCAGATTCACTTTCCTTTGGTTAGAGGATTTCACTGTAGGTCCTGACGACTCACTGCAAGTCCTCACCGTTTGATTCGAGCATTGCAGAGATGTTTGGCTTCTTCCGCATTCATTGGATTCAGTCAGCTGATGGCAAACTCTTAAGTCTTTCCCACACACCCCAAAGCACCCGCCCTTCCACGTGCTCCCTTCCCAGCCGCCTCTTGCCACCGGCCTCGACACACCTGCAGCTTCCCACGATC
Organism: Eriocheir sinensis; assembly: GCF_024679095.1. Lineage (NCBI taxonomy): Eukaryota > Metazoa > Arthropoda > Malacostraca > Decapoda > Varunidae > Eriocheir > Eriocheir sinensis. Next base: position 7,031,791 of record NC_066571.1, read on the forward strand.
GTACCTGCAGTGTCTTTGTATTCATTCTCTCAAGCTTCCGCCTCCCACATCAAGTTCCAAAGGCCGAAAACGAGATAAATCGGGTTCTAATATGTTCCTGATAGAGAGGAATGGTTACACTACCACCAGGGTCATACAACTATCCCCGGCAATGCACACAACTTTTACGAAAGTCTTGCCAAATACGTGTGTTTGTGACGCTTCCGCCTCTCACTTCAGTCATTTCCAAAGGCCAAAAAGGAGATAATTCGGGTTCTAATGAGTGATGTTTTATGTCCATGATATAGAAGAAGGGACGCACTACCGCCAGGGTCATAAACCGTCCCCTGGAAATGCTTGGGTGAGGAAATGTTTATGACGCCTCCGTTTCCCACATCAGTTATTTCCAAAGACCGAAATGGAGATAAATCGCGCTCTAATGAGAAGTTTTTAGTTTCATGATACAGAAGAAGAGTCGAACTGCCAACCAGGGTCACAAAACTACCCCTGGAAATTCCCACAACTCATACGAAAGCCTGGTCAAATATGCGCCGAAATGTTAAAATTATCGCCCTTCGCCTCTCCCTTTCATCCATGTTCACCTCACCTGCGTTGTCTAAATAGCATTCACCTTCCTCCCTACCCCTTGATAGCTTCTATACCTGTCTTATTCACTCCTTTCATATCTACCTGCCCTCGTTCACCTTCCATACCTTTTAACTTCCTCCCTGAGCCTCGATTCTCATTACCTGCGCCTTGATCTCGCCCTCTATAATCTACCTGTCCCCTTCCCTCCCTTCTGGTCCCCGCACACCTGTTGGAGAAGTGTAAGCCGCTGATACCTTTCTCCCTTCCCTCCGAGCCTCTCTTCTCCTTACCTGTGTCTTAAACCTCCCCTCTGCAACCGACCTGTCCCAGAAGTCACCTGAACCAAAGACGGGGCGAGGGAGAAAATGAAGGGAAAGGAATATATGTAAAATAAAGGGAACGAATGAGAAAAGGAAAAGATAAGGATGGGAAAAAGGACATGAAGGAAACGGAAAAGATGCATGAAGGTAAAGAATGGGGGAAAAAAAGGATATTGGGAGAAGGAAAAAAATGAAAGAAGCGGGAAAAGAAGAAGGGAAAGGAGAGACAAACATGGGAAATAAGATAAATAGAATGAAGGAAGAAAAATTAGGGAAATTAAAAGCGTGGGATGTGAAAGCCACTTGCACTAGAGAAGGGAACGAGGGAAATAAAAAGAGATGAGGGGAAGGGAAAAAGAAGAAAAAGAAGAAAAGAAGGGAAAGTGGGAAAAAAGGAAAAGACAAGGATGATAAAGGTGAGAAATTCATAAAAGGAAGAAAAAAGAATGGGGAATGTTGGAGAGAATGAAACGATAATCATGGTAAATGTAAAAAATAAAAGTAAAAGGGAAAAGAATGGGAAATGCGGGAAAGAAGGAAAAGACAAGAAAGGGAAATATGTCAAAAAGAAAGAAAGAAGAAAAAAAAGGGAAATTACAAGCGTGGGGTATGGAAAGAAAAAGAGGAGAGGAGAGGAGGGCAAAATAGATAGAAAGGAGGGAAGGAGAAAATAAGAAGAAAAAGAAGGAGTGTAATAAACGACGAATGAGGAAACAATATAATATGAGAGATAAAGCAGAGAAGAGTGACCTGTAATCTCTCTCTCTCTCTCTCTCTCTCTCTCTCTCTCTCTCTC
>NC_066571.1:7035973-7038473 GCF_024679095.1 Eriocheir sinensis
TTCCTTCCTTCCTTCCTGCCTTTTTCTCCTTCCTTCCTCCTTGCTTCCACCACTCCTCCTCCTCCTCCTCCTCCTCCTTTACTTGCTCAGTTGAAGATCTAATCGGAATAACATAAGTTTCCAGACGTGAGGAAACGCTCAAGAAAAATACACGAAAATGTTAAGCGATCATCTGACACGACCAGAACAAAAAGAAGACCCGGAGGCGATGTCTCGAGTTAGTAAGAGAGTTTAATCGGGAAAAACAAAGGATAAAACGTTACCCACAGAGTTTCCTTGTGGTGATAAAGTAATTATGTACATTTATACAACACTAATGACAACTACTATTATTGCATTTTTCATCCCACTAATCTATCCATTAATCACTTATCTGTCTATTCATCAATCTGTCTTTCAACCTGTCTACTACCTATATATCTATCTTCCATTTTTTATGTTTATCTCTATCTATCGATCTATTTATCTTCTTGTCTATCTATCTAAGAATGAATATGAAAAGGGGAAAGAAATATCCTTGGAGTTTTACCTGACGAATACGGTGTCCAAGTTCGAGTCTGTGGAAATGCAATATACCGTTTTCATGACGATAAGAAAGGCAACGAAAAGGAAATTATGGGACATGCTTGACTTTTACCAGACGGAATACGATGTTGAGGTTCGTGAATATATATCGTGACTGTCCATATTTCTACTGAGCAACGCGTGAGATTCCTTACTTGCAGTCCCTCAGAGTATCATCACACCTGACCAACGATGGCTCCGGCACACCTACACAGCCCTGACACCAACACTCAGCCACGTCAGGTCTGCCCCAGATCATGAAGTAACGGGAAATCCACCAAAAATACCAACATACTTAAACGACCGAAAATTCCAACACACGTAAAAAAAAAACATTCAGCCAGGGTCAGGTCGCCCCAATACATGAAGTAACAGGAAAACGACTTAACATACAAGCCCATAACAGTCAACATTAACATACTTAAACGACCTAAAATTCCAACACACGTATAATACCAACATTCAGCCAGGGTCAGGTCGCCCCAATACATGAAGTAACAGGAAAACGACCTAACATACCAGCCCATAACAGTCAACATTAACCGCAGTCCATCCTCTCTAAGTTACGCCTGTTGACTATCACGTTCGGCACAATATTTCTAGAACATGATGAACGACCTCAAAGCGACAACACGCCCAGGAAAACGACCTAACATACCAGCCCATAACAGTCAACATTAACCGCAGTCCATCCTCTCTAAGTTACGCCTGTTGACTATCACGTTCGGCACAATATTTCTAGAACATGATGAACGACCTCAAAGCGACAACACGCCCAGAAAAACGACCTAACATACCAGCCCATAACAGTCAACATTAACCGCAGTCCATCCTCTCTAAGTTACGCCTGTTGAATATCACGTTCGGCACAATATTTCTAGAACATGATGAACGACCTCAAAGCAACAACACGCCCTGAGTCTCCACTGCTGCCCGCCACATGCTGTCCCCCGCTACCACCAATGTGACGGCGTGTTTTGAGCCAGAGGGGAGTCAAAGACGCAATTCGACGCCCTCTCTCTGCACTGCTGTCTCTGCCTGCTGATAAACAGGTATTCAGTCACGGGGGTGTTACACCTTCTCAGCGGATCTCCTCCACAAACAAGACAAAGGCCTCGGAACACTGACAACGATAACCCCATTCACGTGACGAGCCTCGAGTTCCCGGACCCGTGATTGTTGCCTCCAGACATATAACATCACGGCTCAGAGCACAGACTGGGTGATAGGAGGAACACAATGGTTGCTTCCTAATGAGCAGACCACCTCCCCCACGACAAATAGGCTTTAAGACGAAATGAAAGGAGGAGAGTATAGTGGGGGTAACTTCGCTGTACTCCTTCATCTCCTTCTCGAGCGCAACCTACTCACTTTCAGACCTTCCCCATTCCTCCCTTCCTCCTTTAATTACCACCACCTCCATACGCACACTCTCAACTGAATAGAGTAGTGGGGGATACTTCGCTGTACTCCTTCATCTCCTTCTCGAGCGCAGCCTACTCACTTTCAGACCTTCCCCATTCCTCCCCTCCTCCTCTAATTACCTCCACCTCCATACACATTCTCTCAACTGAATAGAGAACTTAGTGGGAGATACTTCACTATAATCCTTCATCTCCTCAAACTAACCCTCATCCATCCTTCCTCCCTTACACTACAACTACTATTACACTGACGGTAGAAAAGTAAAGCATCTGCGGGTCTTTGTGCGTGTCTAGAAATCTATTTTTCTTTCCACATATCAATCAGCTTATCATTCTTAATACCTATATATTTGTCTATTCATCAATCATTCTTTCTGCCTTTCTACTACCTATATATTTGTCTTCCATTTTTATCTATATATATCTACCTATCAATGTACTTGTTTATCTATCCATCTATCTATCTACTAACCCATCTATCTAAGTACCTTGTTTGTTTCTATCTTCCCAAA
>NC_066571.1:7043473-7065973 GCF_024679095.1 Eriocheir sinensis
ATAGATGGGGTAGACAAGGATAGGGGAAGAGATGGAGGGGAAAAAAAAGGGTGAGGAATGTAAGGGGAATGGAGGGAAGAGATACCTTAATGGAGGAGAATGATAATGGAGAGAGGAGGAAAGAGAAGGGAAAAATAAATGTGAGAGAGAGAGAGAGAGAGAGAGAGAGAGAGAGAGAGAGAGAGAGAGAGAGAGAGAGAGAGAGAGAGAGAGAGAGAGAGAGAGAGAGAGAGAGAGAGAGAGAGAGAGAGAGAGAGAGAGAGAGAGAGAGAGAGAGAGAGAGAGAGAGAGAGAGAGAGAGAGAGAGAGAGAGAGAGGAAATAGGAGTAAAGAATAATGGTAGGAAATGGAGGAGAAAAAGGAGGAAAATGGAGAGGAAACGTGGAAAATCATCCGTCTCTCCTCCTCCTCCTCCTCTTCCTCCTCCTTCTCCTTCTCCTCCTCCTCCTCCGCTTGTTACTCAGGAAACCGATGACTTTAACTGCCGTGAAGAAAAATGGAGCACACAGGAAGAGGAGGAGGAGGAGGAGGAGGAGGAGGAGGAGGAGGAGGAGGGGGAAGAGGAGGAGAAGGCAACAAACAAACATGGAAAGGCAGGCAACGGAAAGGCTATAGGCTCCTTACGAGGTTGCCCGCTCAAGTTGTCTAAATCTGCTCGTCAGGCATTGAAGTATGAAGATCTAAGTCCTTGCGTATGTCCATTCATTTCACTACTTATTCAACAAAGTAACGGTGAAGGAGTTTGATTTCCCATTCACTATTTCTGCGGGGAGGTTGTTCCAGTGGCGGATGACTCGGTTTAAGAAGAAAAAAAAAACTCCTGCCGATGTCTGAACCGGTTAAACATTACATCTAGTTCTTGGGTTATTTTCAAGCTCAAAAATCTTAAGTGATCAACGTTACTGACCTTCCTCGGGCAAATGAAAGCCTGCATCAAGCTCTTCGTGAGTCATGAGTCTGTTCCTACGTCAAGAGGGTCGGTCACTCAGGTCGTTTTACAAAGGTATCATCTCCATAGAGCATTGCTAAGGAGGAGGAGGAGGAGGAGGAGGAGGAGGAGGAGGAGGAGGAGGAGGAGGAGGAGGAGGAGACAGCGGAGGAACACTAGACCATTAGGGCACACAACACCGTTCACTATTATACACTACTTTAAGATCCATCAGGTAAGCAGGTTTAGCTCTTCTTAAAGGGGAGACTAACGTAATAACCTCTTTATACCCTAGGGCAGCGTAAATATGAAAGTGTTACGCTACTCTCCTCTAAAACGTTGTCAATTGCTCGTTTGCGTCAAGTATCATAGAAGGTAATTTGCTATGGTAAACTCTACGGGATCTTCCAACCCGATTTTATTAACAACCTTCCTATCCATCCTGACCTGGCCTGTTCTTGAAGGGGTCGATAATTTTGGCACTCTCCCCATGATTGCCAAGTCTGTTCCTCTCGTTCAAAACTATATCAGTAAACCAAGTAATGCGAAAGTCTCTCCTGAATCTGAAATGTGTTGAAATGCTGTTCTTCATCGTTTCGGCACTCATCCCGTGAATGCCAAACCTGTTCCTCTTCCTCTCACCCAGCAATCTATTAGTAAAAACAGGTATTGTCAAGGTATCTACTGAATCTGAATGGATGTAACCTGTTCTTGATTGTTTTGGTACTCACTCCATGAATGCTAAGTCTGTTCCTCTCATCCATCACTCTCTAATTAATCTGAATCTAAATTGATGTAAGTTGTTCTTGATATTCTTGGCCTCTCTCAATAACTAACTACCTAGCCATCTACTGAGTTTTTAAATAACTAACTAAACTACCTAACGAACTGCGTATATGAATCCACAACTCACTCTCTTAGTATAACAACTTTTGCCCAGACCTTTGCCGAATCTAAATTGATGGAACCTTCTGTTGAGGGTGCCGACCGGACGTTAAACCGAGGTGTTCCCAGATAAGAAAGGAAAGAAAGAAAGAGAGAGAGAAAGAAAAAGAAATAAAAACAATCACACAAAAAAGAAAGGAAGACAGGAAAAAAGGAAGGACAGAAGAAAGGTAACGAAGAAAAAGAAAGAAAGGAACAAGAGCAAAAATGAATAGAGCAAATCAAGAGAGAAAGGAGAATAAAAAGAACATAAAAAAAGAGAATAAAAGCGAGAAAGAACTTCGAAAATATGTGAGTAAGGGAAAGGAATGAGAGAACAACGGAAGGATAAAAGAAAAAATTAGTGAAAAATACGAGACAAAGAGAGAGAAAGAGAGAGACAGAGTGGCAAGAGAAGGGAGGAAGGGAGGGAGGGAGGGGGGGCAGGAAGTAGGGAGGGAGGAAAGGCACGGGAAGAATGAGAGTGGAGGAAATAAAATTGTGAGACATATTTATTAAGGAGGAAAATATTAAGGAGATAACTTAGGTCTGGTTAGGTTCCTTCCTCCTCCTCCTCCTCCTCCTCCTCCTCCTTCTCCTCCTCCTCCTCCTCCTCCTCCTCTTCCTATCTCTTCCTCCATCACTTCCTCTTCCTCTCTGCTTGTTTTTCTCTCCCTTTTTATCGTTCTTTTTATATCACATTTTATTCTCATGCATTCCCTTCCTTCCTTCCTCTTCCTTCTCTCTTTCTTATTCCCTCGCTTCCTTTTCCCTCCTTTTTTCTTTCCTTCCTTTTTATCCATCTTTCCTTTCTTTTCTCCTCTTTTCCGTCTCTCTTTTCCTCCCTTTCTCTTCCCTATCTCTTCACTCTCTACTATTTATGTAACTAAATATCTGACAATCTAACTTGCTCTATATTTAAATACCTGTCTAAATATATAAATGTTTATCTATCTGACTACCTCTATAACTAACAAATGAACATATTAATAAAGGAGGGGAAGGAAGGAAGGAAGAAAGGAAGGAATGTAGGGAGAAAGAAACAAATAAACAAAAAAGAAGGAAAATAATACAGAAAAAAAGAAAGAAAATAAGGAAGAGAAAAAGAAAGAAAAGGACGAAAGGATGAAAGGAAGGAAGGAAAGCGGAAAAAAAAGGAAAGTAGGAAGGATGGAAGGGAGGGGGTAGAAGGAGGGAAGGATGGAGGAAAGGAAGGAAGGAAGGAAGGAAGGAAAAAAGGAGGGAAGAGAGGAAAGAAGGAAGGATGAAAGGAAGGAAGGGAGGACGAAAACAAGGAAAGTAGGAAGGATGGAAGGAGGAAGGATGGAAGGAAGGAAGGAAGGAAGGAAGGAAAAAAGAGGGAAGAAAGGAAAGAAGGATTGTTGAAAGGAAGGAAGGGAGGACGAAAACAAGGAAAGTAGGAAGGATGGAAGGAAGGGGGGAGAGGGAGGGAAGGAGAAAGGATGGAAGGTAGGAAGGAAGGAAGGAAGGAAAAAAGGAGGGAAGAAAGGAAAGAAGGAAGGAAGGAATAGTCAAAAGCTTCTACAGAAAAACAGAAACTAACGTTAATAAAAATGCAAGTAAAATGTGGGAAAGTTCAAGGAAAGTTGTTGCGAAAAGGCGATAAGACCGTTAATTTTCCGATCCGTTTACGACTCCACCCTCCCCACCCCTACCCCCTTAACCTCCCCCCCTCCCCCCCCGCAGCTACGAGGGTCCGACCAGCGGGGCCCCCATTGGCTGAACGCTGCACCCTCTCAGCCAATCAACGAGCAGATCAGGGTCAAATGGGCGTGGCTTTACCGGTCTGCGTTTTAATATTGTGCTGTCGTGTGGAGGAGTTAAAGTACACACACACACACACACACACACACACACACACACACACACACATACACTCCCTCCATCTATCTAGTTATCTGTTTATCTCTATCTGTCTACCCATCTATCTATCTATCTATATTTCTCTCCGTCTGTCTGTCTATCTAACTATCTATATCTACCTATCTATCTGTCTAGGGGCGTGGAAGGGAAGTGGAATGTGAATTGATAGATGGAATGGGAGTGGAGCCAAATGGAATAGGAAAGAATGTTGAAGCGAACGAAGAATATGCAAGGAAGAGGGAATAGAAAGGCGGTGAAGAAGGAACAAATAACCTGTAGAAAAGATAAAAAAAGAACGAAGGAAGAAGAAGAAGAAGGAAGGAAGGAAGAGAAACAGGCGAAGAAAAAGAAAACTGGAACGTAAAAGAAATAAAAAAAAAGAAACCAGATAAATGAAAAAAAATACAAAGGAATGAATGTCTATCTATCTATCTATCTATCTATCTACCAGAACCTCATGTGACCTGCCATATGTAAAGCTTGAGTCGAATCTTGCTCCTAAAAGTAGCCACAAAAGCAGCCTGGCAGATCAAAAGGGCGCCTTACTCTGCCTCCTCGAGTGTAAGGAAATAGTTATATCCTTCACCGCATCGCTTGTTTCACTACACACACACACACACACACACACACACACACACACACACACACACACACACACACACATCGTCTTTCCACATGGTTAGGTTGGGCACGGATTCACGGAGGTCACGCATTTTTTTTCCTCGTGCATAAGTGGAAAGATTTATATATAAGTGTTTGGTTGTTTGGTTGTCTGGAGGCGTTCAGTTTCCGTGTATGTACGTGTTGTTGTATTTTTTTATCGTTCGTAGTCTGTGTTGTGATGAGAATAATAGTTTTTTGTGGTGGTTCTGTTTGGTTGTTTGGTTGGTTGGTTTGGTTGCCTTGAGCTGTTCAGTCTCCGCATGCATTTATTTTCTATATTTATTTATCGCCGACCTCTACGTTGTGTGATGAAGGTGATGATGTATTTTTGTCATTGTTCATCTTTTTGGTCTTATGGAAGGATGTTCATACAGGTACAAAATACACATTAAAACATCTTGCCTGAGTAACTGTGGATGATAATGTTTTCTTTTTGCTTGCTGTCCGTCTGTTTGTCTTTCGTTTTGGTCTGTTCCTAAAATATCTCAAAAAAGGATGTTTAGGTCCCAAATACACATGAGATCTTCCCAAATTGATAACTCACCAGGTTTAGGATTTCATATATATATACACCATCCCGTCTATATTTTTTTGCCTCCATTTCATTTAGGATTTCATATATATACACTGACCCGTCTATATTCTTTTGTCTCCATTTCAATTTCCAACGTGATTTTTCTCTCTTCAATCCTTTCCCTCCCTTTCCTCCGCTCCTCAAGGTAAAGAAAATCAGAATCTCTCATCACAAAAAACATTACGATTACAATACTGTCTTTTGATCACTGAAACTTGTCTCCAACACCATCCACCACCACCATCACCACCACTACTGCCACGACCATCACCAACACCACCACTACTACCACCATCACCACCACTACTACTACCACCATCACCACCCCCACCGCTGCTGCCTCTACCTCTTCTCCTCCACCTTATCAAATGTCCACCCTCGCACTCCACTATTTTTTATCACGAGAATCCTGCACGCCTATCATCGTTCTCGACAATCAGAAAACACCATCCCATTCCAACGATTTCAATTAACTCACCGGGAGACACACACACACACACACACACACACACACATCGCTCGACGTTCTCTTATTGTCCTTGTATTTCACGTTTTCCCGGAATTACGAACTTGAAAAGGAGGAGAAGAACGAATTGCCGCGATATGACTTGTAATACTTGAATCTTTGTCTGGGAGGAAAAAAAAAAAAAGATGACAAAGAGGAGAAAGGAAGACGAGGGAGAAAGAGAGACGGGAAGCGGGAGTCTGGACGGGAGGAAGAGAAGGTTGAAGAGAAATGTGTGTGTGTGTGTGGGGGGGGGGGGGGGGGGAAACGAGGAGGGAAGGGAATTTGGGGTCAGGAGGAAGCGGCAGAAGAGGAGGAAGGTAAGTAGGAGTCTGGATGGGAGGAAAAGGAGGAGGGACGGGAAGCGGGGGCCTGGAGGGGAAGGAGAGAAGGAAAGAAGAGAAGGGGTTTGGAGTGAAGGAAAAGAGGAGGAAGGAAAGAGAAGTGGAGATCAGGAGAGAGAGAGAAGGAAGAAAAGGAGGGAAGGAGAGGAGGAGTGTGAAGGGAAGGAAAGGAGGAGAGGAGGGAGAGAGGGAGGGAAGGGAAGTGGAGGTCTGGAGTGAGAGAAAAGAAGGAGAGAAGGAGAAGGGAGTGGGGGAGAAAAGGAACAGGAAGGAAGGGAGGAAGGAAAGCTGGGTTCAGGAAGGAGGAGGAGGAGGAGGAGGAGGAGGAGGAGGAGGAGGAGGAGGAGGAGGAGGAGGAGGAGGAGGAGAGAGGAGGAGGCAGGAGGAAGTAAGAGAAAAATGATTGTCATATATATTCCTGTCTTTTGTCTAACTCTAACAGGAGGAAGAGTAGAAGGAGAGAGGAAGGGAGGGGGGACAAGGAAGATGGATGAGGAGGGAGGTAAAGAAAGAGAAGACAATTAGAGGAAAGACTATTAGAGAGAAAGAACTGTCTGTCTATCTTTCTGTGTGTGTCTGTGCCTGTCCCTTCTTGTCCAGTCTCACACACAAAAGAAACAGATAAGCGCAACAGACTTCCTCTCCTCATCCCTTCGCTGAATCCTAACAATATGGTCCAACTCTTATCAATCTCTACCTCAAGGCTTCTACTCCTTCAGCCTCTTTCCAACATGTTTTCCCTCTTCCACCTGTTCCCTCCACCCCACCTGACCTACATGTTTTTCCTCTTCCACCTGTTCCCTTAACCCCACCTGACCCCTCCCCCCTTCCTCTAACGACCCTCTCATCCACCCTACCAGCCCCCTTATCCCCCTTTACAGAACCCCTTCATCCACCCTTCCAGCCCTCTTTCCCCAAACCAAACCCATCATCCCACCCTCACCATCCCCCTCATCCCCCCACCAACCACTTCCTCCCTTCCTCCAACCCCCTCACCCCCCTTACCACACACACAAACAGCACAATAGAAGCATATAACAATGGACTTGGGTACACGCCCCCCCAATATCCCCCCTCCCCCCTTCTGATGTACAAGCACGTGTCCTTGGTCTATACTAAGCTAAGTAGCCTCCAGGATTCAGTTACCTTGAGTAGCCTTCGAGTTCAAACGTTGCTGGGTTTAAAGGGAGGACGCGAAGGTTGCCAGCGAGCGGGGTAATGTGATTTGTTTCCTTAGGTTCTGTAACTCGAGATTTTTTTTAGCTGTTTTTGCTCCATTTACTGTTTCTCGTTCATAGTTTATTTTTATTTTTTTTTATTATAGAGGTAAGGTTAGGTGAGTTATGGTTAGGAGTGTACATGCCATCCACTGAAAACTGAAACACACACACACACACACACACACACACACACAAGGCCGTACATAACATCAATTTTTTTTTACATTAAAGGAAACAGCTCAGGGGCGGGAAAAAAAAGGCACGCTAAGAGCTTCTCCTGTAAAAATAAGTGAACGGACGTTGAAGTGAACGAAAAAAAGAAAACATTAAAACTACATAAAAAAAAACACGAGTCACCACAAGGAACAAAGTAAACCAGACCGGTACAAAAAAAAAAAGCAGTAAGAGAGAGAGAGAGAGAGAGAGAGAGAGAGAGAGAGAGAGAGAGAGAGAGAGAGAGAGAGAGAGAGAGAGAGAGAGAGAGAGAGAGAGAGAGAGAGAGAGAGAGAGAGAGAGAGAGAGAGAGAGAGAAAGAGAGAAATATAAAAAAAAAAAAAAAAAATAGAACCAGAAATACCCTTGAAAGAAAAAGAAACTGACTGGGGACATGAGAAAGGAGGGAGGGAGGGAAGGGAAGGGTAGGGAAGGGAAGGGAAGGGAAGGGAAGGGAAGGGAAGGGAAGGGAAGGGAAGGAAGGGAAGGGAAGGGAAGGGAAGGGAGAAAGAAAGTGAGGAAAGAAAGAAAAGAAAGAAAGAAGGAGGAAAGAAAGAAGAAAAGGAAGGAAGGAAGGAGGGAGGAAAGGAAGGGAGGGAAGGAGGGAGAGAAGGGAGGGAGGGGAGGGAGGGAGGGAGTGGAAGAAAACGAGGAACACATGAAAGAGGACAAGACAGCAAAGGAGAGATAAAATTCAGCCTGGAAATAGATGAGGCAAGGCGAGATAAGACATAAGAGAAGCCGTGGATGCCAAAAAAGAAAAAAAATCAGAGGGGGTTAAATTGCTTCCTCTCTCGACCTGAATATTGGCGGAGAAAATAAAAGAACCTTGTAAAATAAATCCGCCTTAATTTTTTTCTTGCCTCTTCAGTGATCGAAAGCTTCATCGAGATAACAAGGGAATTAATATAAGACCGGACAGCAAATCGAAGACAAGCAAAAAAATAAATAAATAACGAACGCCATTGCTCTCCGATGTATTTTTCCTATTATTTTTTCTTTCTTTCATATATTGTTCTGAGGGGAAAAGTTTGTTAGTGAAAGTACATTGTGTTGTGAATGATGGTGTGTGTGGGGGAGGGAGGGGGAAGGGAGAGAAGGAGGAGGGTGTGAGGGAGAGGGGGAGGAGTATGTGTGTGGAGGGAGAAAGTGTGTGTGGGAGGAGGAAGTATGTGGAGGGGGAGACAGAGATATGTGGAGGGGAGACAGTATGGGGAATGGGGAAGAGAGGAGGTGGAGGAGGGGGAAGAGATAGTGTGGGTGAGAGAGGGGAGAGAGTTTGGGGGTGTGGGGGAGGGTTAAGAGGAAGAGAGAAGGAGGAGGGGGAAGAGATAGTGTGTTTGAGGGAAAAAGGGGAGAGAGTTTGGGGGTCGGGGGGGTTAAGAGGAAGAGAGAAGGAGGAGGGGAAAGAGAGTGTATGGGAGGGAGAGAGGGGAGAGAGTTTGGGAGGTCGGGGGGGGGGGGGTTAAGAGGGAGAGAGAGAATGTGTTTATGAGGCCAAGAATACCATCACTACCCCACGGGACTTCCCCTAACCCTGACCCACTCGCCTTTCACCGTGTATCCTTTCATATTTCCCTACATCAAAATAACTCTTCAAAGGCTATGTATACCTAGAAAACAGTTCCCTTTGTGGCGCTAATATCATCCGAAACACAGACTTTTTATAACGAGGGGGACTCTATTATGTTAGTCGAGGTTGTTGTGTTGTGATGCTCCTCGTATGATCCTTAAATGTGATCTCTTGTCCAACTGAAAGAGGAGGGAAGGTCGACCCACACTCTCCTCCCTATGTACTTGTTTGATACCTGTCCTCTGTCTTGTCATCTTGGTATCGTCCGTGGAAAATGCTACTTGTTATTCCTCCTCCTCCTCCTCCTCCTCCTTCCACTCCTACAGACACTTCTCTTCCTTTCCTTTTTTTTCTCCCTACTGTTTCTCCACCTCCTCTTAATATTTCTCTTGCTCCTCCTCGTCACCCTCCTCCTCCTCCTCCTGCTCTTCCTCCTCCTCCTCCTCCTCCTCCTCCTCCTCCTCCTTCCACTCCTACACACACTTTCCTTCCGTGTCCTTTTTTTTCTTTCTTCCTATTGTTTCTCCACCTCCTCCTTTTCATATTTCTCTTTTTCCCTCACACTCCGAGACATGCTCCTCTTTCTCCTCCTAGTCACCCTCCTCCTCCACCTCCTCCTCTTTCTCCTCTTCCTCCTCCACCTCCTCCTCTTTCTCCATGCGCTTTATCTTTTCCCTTTCCTGTTTTGTTTTTTTTCTTTTTAACCTCGACTTTTGATTATTGTTCATATTCTTATTGTTTTCTTTTTCCTCCTCCTTCTTCTTTTTTTCTTCTTCTTCATAATTTTCTTACTCTTTTTCTCTTTCTTCTTTTTCCTCCTCCTCCTCCTTCTTCTCCTCCTCCTCCTCCTCCTCCTCCTCCTCCAGTTTCTCTTCCTCTTCTTCCTCCTCCTTCTCCTTTATCCAATTTTTCATCCTTCTGACGCAATCACTGTCCGATTGGGAAAGACGCAAAGAAGGAAGAAAGAAGATAAGGAAGGGGAAGAGGAGGAGGAGGAGAAAGATGAGGAAGAGTTTCTTTTAAACAAACTTCTTATTTTCGATTATTTTAAAATTTCCTTGTGTGAGTGAGGTCAAGGACGAACACACACACACACACACACACACACACACACACACACACACACACACACACACACACACATACACACACACACACAATAATTACTGACTTTTCAAGGACAAATGGACGAACTAACAACAAATACCTGATTTATGAACGGCCGTGTGTGTTGCTTTATGAGCGTGTGAAATTGTGATGGTGATTGTGTGCTGGTGGTGATGGTGGTGGTGGTGGTGGTGGTAGTGGTGGTGGTGGCGGTATGTGGTATGCAGCAGTGTGGAGTATAATGGTGTGTGTGTGTGTGTGTGTGTGTGTGTGTGTGACCTCCACCGGCATCACTACGCAGTAAACATTATCCTGCAACGTCACGCCACGCGGTACACCAGGTATACCCGGTGCGTTCGCCAATTAGTACGCTGCCCCCAGTTAGTACGCACTCCCATCATAAAATAAAAAGGAAACTAAAATTGAGGTATGAAAATAAACTAATATCAAACCAGATTAATTTCCTTTCATTATTTCGACGGCAAATTATTTTTTTTTCAACGCGGCAAAGTTTTACGGTATCTTTTTTATTTATATTTGATGTGAGAACGAAATGGAGCCGTGCGTCGGAATTGGCACGGTGCACTTATATAATGACGGGCGGCGGTGAGTGGTGACCTGACCTGACCCTTCACCTGAGCAGACCGCGAGGTGGAGAACGTTGGGAAAGGCCTCTGTTATGCAATGGATTAATGGTGACGATGATGATGATGAGGAGGAGGAGGAGGAGGAGGATAGTGATTGTGATGATGGCCATGACGATAAAGATAATAGTGATGATAATGATGATGATGATGATGATGATGATGATGGAGGAGGAGGAGGAGGAAGACGATTTTGATGATGGGAATGATAATGGTGAAAACGATGATGATAATAATGACAATGATGACGATCATGAGGAGGAGGAGGAGGAGGAAGATAAAGATAATGGTGATGATGATGAGGAGGAGGAGGAAGACGATGATGATGATGAGGAGGAGGAGGAGGAAGATAAAGATAATGTTGATGAGGAGGAGAAGGAGGAGGAGGAAGACGATGATGATGAATATAATGATGATAACAATGATAATGATGGTGACGTAATCTGCTCTCTCTCTCCCTCCCCCTCAGTCCTGTCGTACACCAGTAAGAACCCTCGCAGCATCCTGTCCACTCGCACTCAGTACTCGATCACCAAGATGCTGCTTCTCATCTCCACCGTGTTCATCATCCTCAACTTGCCCAGGTGAGTGGCGGCGGCGGCGGTGGTGGTGGCGGTGGTGATGGTGGTGATAGTGGTAGGCAGGGATGACTACATATGATGATGATGAAAGAGAAAGTATAGTGATGTTGAGGAGGTTGGTAGGAATGGCGATGATGCTGACAGGAGAGGAGGAGGAGGAGGAAGAGGAGGAGGAGGAAGAAGATATGGCCGTGGCTGTGGTCTTGGCGAGAGAGATGAACGGGAGAAAAGTAATGGAGAAGGGAGCAAAAAGTGGAGAGATTGAGATATTTGTAAGAGGGAAGGGGAACAGGAAACCAGAGGAGCGAAGAGGGAAGGGAAGGGTTGCAGGGAGTCAGAGGGCGGGGTGGCGGAATGCAGGGGGCGGTGAAGAATGAAGGGGAAGGCAAGGAGAGGAAAAAGAATACGGTAATTTGTGGGAAGACGGACGGAGAGTTGTGGCTGAGAGGACAGTCGTGAGGGAAAGAAGAGGGGAAAAGAGAGGACAAGGAGGAATCAGAAAGAGACAAGAGGAAGGGACAGAGAAAGGCACAAAAAGGAAAGGACTTAAAAGGGATGAGGAGGGAAGGTACAGAAGAGGAGGAAACAGATAGGAAATTCACTCAGAGGAAGAGAAAAACAGGAAGGCACAAGAACGGAAGGAGATAGTTGAGGTGAGGAGGAAGGAAAGGTAAGGAGACAGAGGAGGGAACAAAGGGGAAGGAGACGAGGGGGAGGAAGGAGGAGGCAGGAAGAGGAAGGGATGAAATTGTGCCAACTCACTAACAAGACACAAACTTCCACTATGCATTCATGATTTATTGCTCCTTTCTGCCCTTGACGGCCGTGCTCCCCTCCCGGCAGCCTCTCCCTCACTCCCGCCCACTGTGCCGTACACTTCGTAACGAATCTTCCTTTTTGCTTATAAAGTTATCGGGTCGGTGGGGCTTGCAGGGCCAAGGCACACCAGTAATCACCCTCCTGCTCCCACAGCCACGTGATCCGGGTGCACGCCTTCCTCAGCAGCCTGTGGGGCAGCGAGCAGGAGGCGGACGAGGTCACCATGTGGAACCTGCAGCAGCTCTTCATGCAGCTGCAGTACACCCACTTCAGCATCAACTTTGTTTTCTACTCTACCTGCGGCGCCACCTTCAGGAAGTGTCTCTTCCAGCTGCTGCCCACACGGCTTCGCACCTGCTGCCGCAGGAGTCCCAACTCTCAGCGGTACCAGTAGGCATGGTAGGCAGGGACGCGCGGGCCCTGCGTGGCGTGTGCTGCTGTGTTTCCCTCCAGGTGCTGGTCAACACCTGGGGCAAGTCTTTGTTTGGTTGTGACTCCTGCTCAGTCGCTGGGACGAGGCGGATCAACTGACATCCGCCCCCGCGGTAACTAGCTGTGCTGGGGAGCAAGGCGGAGGGCGGCGAGGACCCGCGACTACAGCTCCCGCACGGCAAATAGTCAAAAGTCGTGGGGTGAACAATGCTGCAGGCGGCGGGGAACCTCAAGGGACCACCGCACGGCAAGGATCCAAAACTGTGGCGATGACCGAAGCGGCGGCGGGAGGGAGCCTCAGGTGCCCTGATGCCTCCAGGCTGCCGAAAGGCCGCCATTATCTTCCTACAGACGTTTTCTGCGTCAATGCCTCGCTTCAACCCGTACCTTCCCGAGGCCTGCTATCAACTCCCTCCATACGGCCACGATCCATTCTACCCTCGTCCCCTCAGTGGCAATGTTCGGACCTTCGCGTCTTTGCCTACACACCTCTCTGGTCCCCTGACACTTAAGAGTAAAAGTGGAGGGCGCGGATGGTGACTGAGCCATTTCCAGGGAACACAATGATGCGCCCCGGTTCCTGTTTCTATTCAGGGCGCGGGGAATAAAACAGAAACCCACTTAACACTTTGGAAAGGGGTTCTTCCTAACAGACGCGAGGACGAAGGAAGTGAAGGGTGCGATATCGCAATATCCAACTCATAGTAGGAAGAAGGGATAAGTGGACGGGAGTGCCAGGCGGGAAGGATGAAACAAAGAGGCAGTGGTGTAAGCGGGCAGTGGAGGAGGTGGTGATGTGATGGTAGTGAAAGGTCGGTGAAGATGAGAAACCAACCACTCGGCCCATCATGACGCTCGTGTTTAATGGGATTATACGCCGTGACTGGCTGATTACTGGCCAGGAGCAAAGAGAATGAGGAGGCGAGGCGCTTTCCAGGTACAAAAAAAAGAGTGAAGCACATGATGGAAACGAACCACGCTAATGAGAGAGAGAGAGAGAGAGAGAGAGAGAGAGAGAGAGAGAGAGAGAGAGAGAGAGAGAGAGAGAGAGAGAGAGAGAGAGAGAGAGAGAGAGAGAAGCAACAAGCGAGCAACTAATACCAGCTACCTTCGGAGCCGCAATTCACAATCCGGGAACGTGTCCAGTGAACGGAAAATCATGATCGGATGGGAGGTCAACGGTTGGCTGGGCGGCATTGTTCGCCTGTGAGAATGAGGACGATTTTTTTTTTTTTTTCACCCACGAAGTTCTTCCCACAAATCAAAACTATCATGTACGGTCGCTGGTAAGGGTATCAATCATTTCTCCGGATTTTAGACTCATAATTCACTTGGTTCCTTCCGCGTAGCCCGTCAATCCTCTCCCAAACACACACACATCCGGATTTTATTCATTTATTTGTTTTTTTTACAACATAGGAGACAGCTCAAGGGCACAAGAAAAGGAAACAATAATATTTTTTTTACAACAAAGGAGACAGCTCAAGGGCACAAAAAAAAGGAAACAATATTTTTTTTTCTTTTACAACAAAGGGATTGCCCGTTTTGTTTTGTGTTCTCATACCGTCAACAGAAGTGTGTTTTTTCTATTTTCCTTACGTCATCACCAAAACATGTAAGCCAAAACAACAAAACAATTAACCGAACAAAACCACTCACGAAAAAATAATTACCAGAGAAATTTAACTATTCACCAAAAAAACAACTTACCAAAACTTAAAAGAAACAAAGAAGGCAACCAACCAAATATTCAACAAGTACACTAAACGCAGAACAACAATTCAATAAACAAAAAAAATGAAACAAACAAAACATTCAACAAGAACACAAAACGTTAAAAAAAAGCCTTCAGTAATAAACATTTTCATTTTCGCATTACTCCCTTCCTGGGTCTGATTCTCTCTCTCTCTCTCTCTCTCTCTCTCTCTCTCTCTCTCTCTCTCTCTCGTACCTTTCTTTACCTCTCGTTTAACAATTTATCCGAACTTCTTCTCTAAATATGTAAGATGCAAACCAAACGAATATACATAACAAATTTCAATAGTAAACATTTTTCCGATTCACAATGCCCGCTTCCTGGAGTTGCATTCTCTCTCTCTCTCTCACACACACACACACACACACACACACACACACACGGCGAATGAAAGTGCAGTTTTACCAGACACTGACAGCCTCATCACCAAACGTTTAGAAAGTTAACTAAATGTAAAAAAAAAAAAAAAAAAAAAAAAAAAAAAAAAATAACAGGCACTTTGGAAGACTCACTCCCCGCTTTCACGGCTTGATATATATTTTTTTTCTATTCCTGGTATAGCGAATGGAAGCGAAGTTATACCAAATTTTCATCACCAAAACAACAAACGAACGATTAGTAAGTGTACTAACTAATTAACCACGGCACCAAAGCAATTAAGCACCAAACATTCGCACTCAGAACGCCCGTCCAGTCCTGTCCGCTTTTAATGCAGGATTTGAAGAAACTATTTTGTATTCCATTAATTAGCCCGACATTTTAATTTCTGATCCGCTCGCCCTCCGCGCTGAAACGTATTTTCGAAAACGCTCGCCGGCTACTGATGGAAAAAGGTACGGTGGTGTCGCTACATTCGGGGACCGCCGCTGCCGACAAGAGCTGTGAAAGACTTCCTGTCATGCATTGCCTTTGAAACCCACGAAATAAACCATTGGGGAAGGACAAAGATTAAAATGAATATATCGCAAGTCCACATCCGAAAGTGACCGCTCTTTTTGCTCACTTTTCCAATTTTTATTTTTTATTTTTTTTATAGAAGTGCTAGCGTGCGTTTTTTGTTTTTCCTTACTTTTGCCTTTGAATTTATTCCTTTACTAAAATTAATATCGATAGTCGCCATCCGAAACTAATCTCTCTTGTGGTCACTCTTAACTTTCTTTTATAGTAGTGCTAATGGGACTTTTTTTCTGCCCTTGAGCTGCTTCCTTTACTATAAAAAAATATCAGCGTTACTGCATTCACGGGAGCCTTGCCAATAAGTTATAAAGCCTTCCTCACATACACTGCTTTTCATAAGGGCGGAAGAATTAGGCTAAAATGATTATAGACTTTACTGCATTCACGGGACCCCTGCCAAAGAGTTTTAAGGCCTTCCGGTCATACATTGCTTTCTATAAGGGCGAGAAAATAAATTAATAGTATTGGAAATGTTTAAAACGAATATCGAAACGGTCTCAAAGGTACGGGCGCCTGAGAGGAGATGGAATTCAATACATTTGCAAGATGTTTTGACTTAATGCAACGGACGAATTCCAGGCGCTTTGAAAATAGGTGGGATAGTTCCGAGGCCAACAGTCCAAACACACACACACACACACACACACACACACACACACACACACACCTGCTGGACAGTTACACTACTTATCACACCCAATATATTCTTTTTTATTTCCTCTTCCGCGCTACAAATTTTTCGGTACTTCACGGCGAGCGAATTGCGGTAACGAGCGGAAACGAAATTAGCGAATCCTGACCATGAGTCCAACGTCCCATTACACTCATTTTCCCTTCGTCTCCTTCCTAATTATGCATATCAGCTATACCACCGACGAGAGAGAGAGAGAGAGAGAGAGAGAGAGCGTATATACAGGTGTTGGCACGCAGGTATCCGATATGCAAATGAATCGGGGTTTCGACTTACACTGCAGGTGGCTGATGGCAGAAATGATCAGTCACCTCTCTCTCTCTCTCTCTCTCTCTCTCTCTCTCTCTCTCTCTCTCTGATCTACCTGTCTATTTACCTGTCTATCTGTCTATCTATATATCTACCTATCTATCTGTATATCTATCTATCTATCAAACAATCTATCTATCTATCTCCCTATGTCTATCTATCTATAATTAAATACCAATCTGTCTATCTTCCTTTTTACATCAAAGGAAGCAGTTCAAGGGCAAACACAAATGAAACAAAATACCCCGCTAAGCATTGTCTAAATACCTGCCTATCTATCTATCTATCTACCTATCTGCCTATCTATCTCCCTTGCAAATTTGCCTCACAGAATCCCGAACACGCCAATTACCACCCATTTGTTTGAGCTTCCCCTGAAACGCTCACCTGTAAAAGAGAAACAGGTAAAAGGGAAATCATGTAAATAGAGAGAGAACATGAAATCAATTAGTCCCTCTTCTTCCCTCTTCCTCTTCCTCTCCCTTCGAAGCGTCGTTACCGGAGGGCTCTGAAGCAACGCACAAAAGAACATACACATACACACGCTTGCCTGCATTTCAAGAGGCGCGTAGATGTGTGTGTGTGTGTGTGTGTCTGTCTGTTCGGATTATCGGTGTTTGTATTTAACGAGATCGTGTACTGAGCGTTAACGAAGTGCATGTGTGTATATATATTCCATTTGTATGTCTACGCAAGTCTATTTGTGGTTTAATAAGCGTGTGGGTGTCTTATTATTCCTGTCTTTGTTTTTCTATCAGTAGTAGTGGTGCTCCCGGTACGGTTTGGTTCCCTTTTCGTTATGGTCCCCACGCGTGCCCCGGCATAGATATATTTTTCTACCTCCGTCGTGTGTGTGTGTGTGTGTGTGTGTGTGTGTGTGTGTGTGTGTGTGTGTGTGTGTGTGTGTGTGTGTGTGTGTGTGTGTGTGTGTGTGTGTGTGATTTTGTACATAAGTGTCTGCGTGTTTGTAATAATAATAATAATAATAATAATAATAATAATAATAATAATAATAATAATAATAATAATATAGGCGACGATTAATAGGGTATTGTAATTATGATTATATTATTACTATTATTACCATTATCATCATTAGTGATGTCATATTACTCGGCATGCACTGGGTTAAAGATCTGTTCTGTAAAAATAAAGGAAAGAGATGATATAAAATGTAAGTAGAAAAACAGTATTATGGTAATGGGAAAGAGCTAGCGAGTCATTTTCTTCACAACAAAAAGGGGAGGGGGAGTCCACGCCACACACACGGAGGGGCAAGGCTGTGCTGTAGAATGTGTGGCTCCGGTCAGCACGAGACTGATGCGACGCCCAGTGTGACTCGCGGGTCGAGGAGCATCAATGGGAGTGCGATCAAACGTAAGGAGACATCACCGTGACATCAGAACCCAAGCCACCAAGGTATTCAGCGCCGCTCCTCCACAATAACGACCAATGGAGCGGGTACGGCAGGTAAGGGATGCTGCCGGTGCCCAGGTGTGTCAGGTGCGCCAAGGCTTAACTGAGGCTGCCGGTGCCCAGGTGTGTCAGGTGCGCCAAGGATTAACTGAGGCTGCCGGTGCCCAGGTGTGTCAGGTGCGCCAAGGATTAACTGAGGCTGCCGGTGCCCAGGTGTGTCAGGTGCGCCAAGGCTTAACTGAGGCTGCCGGAGATGTCTGAGGCAGGTGTTTTCTCTTGGCCGGTTGTGAGCGTTCTGGGAGGAGGTTTGTCTTAGGGCAGCGAGGCTCACGTTGATATAAACTGCAGTATTTCACCGACTTCCACGTTATTTCTGTGTTCTTGAAGGCGACACTAATGATACGTCTTGGGCAGGTGTTCTCTCTTAGCTGGTTTAGAGCTTTTTAAGGGCGGCGTTGTCATAGAGAAGGAAGTCTCATGCGGATACGTCTTCTATGACATTATTTAGTATTTTATCCCTTTGACTTTGACTAATAATCCATGCGAAACATCACGGAGTATAACATTTCCAGAAAGAAAATCCACGTTCACCCGGTAGCAGCGACGGGCCAAATTTGTGCCATGATATAAACCCCCAATAATAGATAATACATAATCTGATCACAAATGCTTTGATATATATTATGAAATGGTTTGTGTGAGGGGTGATTTTTCTCATTTTTCTCGCTTAGAGGGACCATTAAGAAACATGATCCCCGCTGCTACTCTGAAATGTCCTCCCAAAAGAGATCCCACAAGATTATATTACTTCATTACAAATTGTAGGGGTTTACGGACCTTCCATCTTGATTTTGTGTTACTCAAGTCGTCATTGATGGAACCGAGTGACCCGTCCTGGCCGCCTTTGTGTTGGGAATTGATCCCACGGAAGTCATCTCCTTGGAAGTTTCAGAACTGCCTTGCCGCGGGACCCTTCAAATCACACCAATTTCGAAGACTTTTTTTGATAATGACAGTGCATGTGTGTGTGTGTGTGTGTGTGTGTGTGTGTGTGTGTGTGTGTGTGTGTGTGTGTGTGTGTGTGTGTGTGTGTGTGTTATGTAGATTAGCGACATGTTTGGTGGCCATATTTGTTTCATCCTTTATCACAATGTCAACGCGCCCGACAGTGTTCCTCCTGTCGTCCGAGTGTCGTCGCTGTCCCTCCGTCTGTGGGTATGTCGCCGCTTCCTGCGCCTCGGATTCATGTCTCGTTGCGTGTTTCCAAATTTACAATGTTAATAAAAGACATTTTTCTAATAGGCCTTTTTGTGTCCCTCCTAACCTAATGGATGGTGATGAGTATTTTACATTCACTAAAGAGGAGGAGGAGGAGGAGGAGGAGGGGGAGAATAAACAAAGAAAAAGAACAAGAACAAAAACATGACCAAAAACAAGAATTAGGAAAACAAGAATAATAACGAGAACGAGAAAAATGCGCAGCGCCACCACCAACGGCAACAACAACAACAACAACAACAACAACAACAACAACAACAAGATCCACCAACATGTAAACTTGAAGCTGATGAACACACACACACACACACACACACACACACACACACACACACACAGGAGGTAACGAGGAAGGTCACGCAGTGTATAGCTGTATAATGAATGAAAGTCGATGAGGCAGTTCGTTATTAATTAAGGGTCTATTACGAATTACTCAGAAAATTCTTCATTAATTAAACGCAAGGTCACGTGGTTATTAAAAATCTCTCTTTCTATATCTATCTGTTTTCTGTCTGTCTATCTATCTATCTATCTATCTCTCTATTTTTTTTTTTCGGAGCAGCTTCAAGCGGGTGTTGTTGTTGTTTTCCCCTTGAACTGCCTACCTTACTGTTAAAAAATCTATCTATCTATCTATCTATCTATCTATCTATCTATCTGTATTGTTGTTATTGTTGTTGTTGTTGTTGTTGTTGTTGTTGTCATCATCGTCAATTCACGGGTAATTATTCCTTTCTTTCTTTCTTTCTTTCTTTCTTTCTTTCTCTCTCTCTCTCTCTTCCTTCCTTTCCCTCGCCCTTCCTTCACACTGGACACAAGGGACGGAGGGGAACATTGCCTCCCTTCTCTCTCTCTCTCTCTCTCTCTCTCTCTCTCTCTCTCTCTCCAACCCATCCCTTTGTTCCCTCTCCTCGTTTCTTCATCCCTCCTTCCCTCCGTCTCGTGGCATCTCCTCTCTTTTCCTTTCTCTTCTCCCTCCATCTTTCACATCTCTTCCTTCTTCCCTTCTTCACATCATCTCGCCTTCCCTTCTCCTTTTTCCTTCATCGTCTCCCTCCATCTTCTCTTTTTTTTCTCTTCCTCACCTCCTTCCCTTCCTCATTCCTCTTCAGCCCTTTTCTTCCTTTTTTATTCTATCTTTTACTCTACGCTTTTCTCCTCCTTTCTTCTTCTCCCTCTTCATTCTCTTCATCACTTTCCTCGCCTCTCCTTCTCTCTCCTTCTCCTCTCTCTCACCCTCTTCCTGTATTTAATCTTTCTTCCACTTCGTCTTTCTCAATATTCTTCACTTCTCTATGTTCCCAATTCTCTTCCCTCCCTTCCTATTTTCTCTCTTCTGCCCCATTTCTTCCTCTCCCTTTCCCTCCTCTTATTCTACTCACCTTTCACATCTTCCTCCCCTCCCCTTCCCATTCTCTTCCCCTCCCTATCTCTCCCCTTCCCTTCTCCCCTCCTGACTCACATCCCTCTTCCACTTTCTCTTCTCCCTTTTCCTCCTGGTCTCCTCGTCTTTCCTCCTCATCTTCCTCCCTCCCTTTCTCTTCCCTCCCTCCTCTCTCCCCTCCGCCCCCCTCATCATTAAGCAGTAATTAGGCCGATGGGTTGAACAAGAAGCCATCATCCCACGTAATCTGAACTGCACAAGTGATTCATCAAGTCCAACTGCAGTGAGCGCTCTCTCTCTCTCTCTCTCTCTCTCTCTCTCTCTCTCTCTCTCTCTCTCTCTCTCTCTCTCTCTCTCTCTGATTATTATTATTATTATTATTATTATTATTATTATTATTATTATTATTATTATTATTATTATTGCAACACTAGATTTTGAAGGGTATGAAAAGTATGGCATTTTAAAACACTCTCTCTCTCTCTCTCTCTCTCTCTCTCTCTCTCTCTCTCTCTCTCTCTCTCTCTCTCTCTCCCTAGCACCAGTCATGTACCGTAAATGCTTCCAACACGCCTCTTTAAGTTTTCCTTTGAGAGATTTGCACAATTTTCCGGTCGAATCAAAGCTTTACTCGCCTTTTTCCAAACGCGAGAAAAGCTTCAAATTAAGCCCCAAAATAACGTGACCCTCAAAAGACTTATTCAGCCTTCACGAAAAAGAAAGAAAAAAAGTGGACGTGAAACAACTCGTGGATAAAAAATAAAAAAGCAAAGAAAAAAAACATGGTGAAAAGTATGATTATTTTTCCTTTGAATTAATTTGTGTTTAGAAAGTACGGCGGCGGAAATTATGATGATGATGATGATGATGATGATGATGATGATGATGATGATGATGATGATATGTATGGCTGCGGTTTCCAGGTTCACCTAAGCCTACTCAACCAATTAAACTTACAGGTAAAACTTTATGTATGTCCGTATGTGTGTGTGTCTGTATGTGTGTGGGAGGGGAAAGCCTATGAATTATCTACGGGGGCTGAGCGACTCCAAGGGGGGGGCAGTGGTGGTGGTGGGGAGCATTGAGATACCTGAGGTGCAAAGGAGTAATAATTGACAGGTGAGGATGAGGCGTGAAGGAAAACCATAATTAATTCCAGCCAGGTGTGAGTGTGTGGAGGAGGAGGAGGAGGAGGAGGAGGAGGCGGAGGAGGAGGAGGAGGAGGAGGAAAAGAAGTATGAATGCAAGAGGGAAGGTTAGTACAAAGCGAAGTGGGAAAACGAAGCGAAGAAAAAGAATGAATGAAGGTGAAAGGGAACTTGAGACGTGTGTGTGTGTGTGTGTGTGTGTGAGAGAGAGAGAGAGAGAGAGAGAGAGAGAGAGAGAGAGAGAGAGAGAGAGAGAGAGAAAGAAAGATAAGGCAATGAAGAAGGAAATATGGAGATAGGACGAGAACCACCACCATCACCACCACCATCATCACCACCATCATCACTACCACCATAACCACATCGAACACGTCATCACCACCATCACCACCACCACCACCACCACCATCACCACCATCATCACCACCACCATAACCACATCGAACACGTCATCACCATCATCATCACCACCACCACCACCACTCCAGTACGATACAAACACCTGAATAACGTTGGGCTGTTTGTTTACACGTCACCAACACACACACACACACACACACACACACACAAACAAACTCCTCTATCATGACCGTTCTTTTCTGTTTGCTTATATGGGTGAACTGCTGAGCGGAAGGAGTTGGTTGTTTGTTTGTTTGTTTGTTTGTTTGTCTGCTTTCGGATTTTTTTTCCCATTGCGCTGTTTCTTCTACTGTAAAAAAAAAATGAATAAAAAGGAAACCACAATACTACCTCACATTTTCCTTTATATATACCCACAATAAATAAAATCAAATTCTCCTATCTATGAAGAAGAGATGGGAGTACTCAACAAGGCAACATCCGTGAAGGAAAACCCAAGCGTCAACAACACCAAGAAAGGCTCAGTATCACACCAACCACACCTTCAATAGCTCATTACCACACCTTCCACCTCCCACACTTAAAACACAACGAGTAACCTTGTACAGATGTGAGGGTAATGGAAAACAAGACAAACGAACCCTCCCACACGTCTATAATGGCAGAAGCAACCGTGTCACAACCTCATTCTCTCCCCACAGCCGTGAAATACATACAAACACACTGAGTAACCTTGTACAGATGTGAGGGTAATGGAAAACAAGACAAACGAAGCCTATACCAAGGACTC
>NC_066571.1:7070973-7075973 GCF_024679095.1 Eriocheir sinensis
CTCTCTCTCTCTCTCTCTCTCTCTCTCTCTCTCTCTCTCAGTAACGAAAAGAAAAAAAATGCCAGAAAAATTTAAGGTAGTTTGCGGTCACTTCAATTTCCTCCCGACAAAAGGTGTGTGTGTGTGTGTGTGTGTGTGTGTGTGTGTGTGTGTGTGTGTGTGTGTGTGTGTGTGTGTGTGTGTGTGTTTATTTGGATGGTCACACTCGTTTGTATCTTCATCCTCCTCCTCCACTTCCTCGTCCATCTCGTCCTCCACTTCACAACCTCCTCTACCTCCTCCTCCTCCTCCTCCACCCACTGCTCCACCACTTCCTCCTCTTCCCTCCGTGCCTCTTAATCCTCTACTGCCTCTTTCTTTATTTCACTCTACCTATCTTCATATTCATGTCTCTACCTATTTATCTATCGATGTATCTTTCTCCCTCAATTTTATCTATCTCCCATTTTCTATCACTCTGTCAATCTATCCATATATCTATCTATCTATCTTTTTGGTTTACATCAAGGGAGGCAACTCAAGGATAAAAAAATATCTATCTCTCTTCAGTGTGTCGCCCACGCTTAACGCACCTTACCCCACAATTGCGTCGGAGGAATAACACTTCAGCTACCTGTTTGTGCTCTCCTTTTCACCTGCGCGTAAACATCACTGGGATACCTGACAAACACCCGGCACTTTACTTGTGATTCTCTTTTTCACTGAATATATTTTTCTCTCGTTATTTTCTCTCTACCTATCTCGGTTCATCTGTCTCTACCTATCAACCTATTGGAGAATTTATACTTATCTTTTCATCTATCCTTTTCCATTTATTTATCTGTCTGTCTGTCTATCTATCTACCTAGCTATCTATATACCTACCTATCTATCGGGGAGGCGGTGGCCAACTTTCTGTCGCCAGTAAGTTGAATCACATATTACATTTCTCGAGCAATGAACTTAGAGGGAGTGAGTGAGCGCTCGCAATATAACCTAAAGGGCCCAGGAGATTGCTTTTTCCCCGGCGTGATGCAGGATAGATACGTGCAGCGCCTGACAACAGAAAAAGAACAAGCAGAGGCGACAAGTGTTTGAAGGGAAAGCATTAAATGAATAACACAAAGCACAGCGATGCGAGCGTTGATCACTCGGTTCATTTTCACGCTTGCTCTCTCGTGTTTCGTGCATATAATATTTCCTTCACATGTTATTCTCCCTGTGTGTGTGTGTGTGTGTGTGTGTGTGTGTGTGTGTGTGTAAAGGAAAGGAAGTTACTATGGCGGCGTGTGCAAATAGGAGAAATACAATGTGAGAGAGAGAGAGAGAGAGAGAGAGAGAGAGAGAGAGAGAGAGAGAGAGAGAGAGAGAGAGAGAGAGAGAGAGAGAGAGAGAGAGAGAGATGGGTAGATAGATAGATAGATAGATAGACAGATGGACAGACAGAAAGACATATTAACATAGACACATAAAGACAGATACAAAAAAAATAAAAGATACCTGGGAAGAAAAAAAAAAAAGGATGAACTAGAGAGAGAATAGAAACAAAAGAAAAGAAAAAGAAAGGAGAAGAAAAAGAGAAAGAAAGGGAAAAGAGAAAGGAGAATGAGAACGATGAACCAAAAGATAGACTGAACACGAAATAAGAAAAGAAACAAGAAAGAGAAAAAAGAAAGCAAGAAAAGAAAGAGGAACAAAGTACACGAAAGGAGATGAAACGAGAAACAAGAAAAATAGGAGGAGAGGAAAGAAATGTAGGAAAAAAAATAGTAGAGAAAGATGAAGGAAGGAGGAGATAGAGGAGGAGATGAAGGAGGCAAAGGAGGAAGGGAAGCACTGAAGAAGGGAAGAAAAATAACGTAAAGCGGAGGAGGAAGAAGACTTATGAAGGGATAAAAGGAGGAGAAGGAGGAGGAGGAGGAGGAGGAGGAAGGAGGAGGAGGAGGAGGAAAAAAAGACGAAGTAAGAGAAGAAGAAGAAGAAGAAGAAGAAGAAGAAAAGAAGAAGAAGAAGAAGAAGAAGAAGAAGAAGAAGAAGAAGAAGAAGAAGAAGAAGAAACAGAAAAAGAAGAAGAAGAAGAAGAGGAGGAGACAGAGAGAGAGAGAGAGAGAGAGAGAGAGAGAGAGAGAGAGAGAGAGAGGTGATTCCCTACCTAATACAAAGTTTCCCTCCAATCAATAAGGTCGATTTTGTCAAATTGCCTCCCGCGCCGAGAGAGAGAGAGAGAGAGAGAGAGAGAGAGAGAGAGAGAGAGAGAGAGAGAGAGAGAGAGAGAGAGAGGGAACTTTTTTTTTCTAACTTTTCTCATCACCCTGCTCCTCCCCCTACCTCATTATCCACCCACCCTCCACATACACCTCCACTTTCCACCCCACCTCGCCCACACCACCCCCACTTCACCCCCCCCCACCCCCCTTTTCCTTCCCTGTCATGTTTCCCGATCTAAAAGGAAATGTGACAAGAGCTTCCCTTTCATTCTGACACCGATGCTCCACTTTTTGGCTTATTTATATTCATTCGTTTATCAATATTTCCGTATTTATTTATCTATTTATTTTTCTTTATTTATTCGTGTAAAGATATCATCCTCCAATATCCGATTTATATTAAACTTATACGCTTTTTACGCATTTATATTTTTTTTCATACGGAAGTTTACCTGTTAAATAGCAACTCACACACAGGTAAATGTCACCTTAAAGTTTACCTGCCGTCTTACTTACACACACACACACACACACACACACACACACACACACACACATACGCATCAGCCACCCCTCAGACACAACTTCATTCCTGTCTCGAACAAGATAGACACGTGACGCTCCTCCACCGCTCTCTCACTCCCCTCCACACACACCACCACCACCACCACTACCACAGCCACCACTACCAACACCTCAGTACACCACCACGACACTTTATTGACGCCTACAACAACCAACACCAACACCACCACAATTGTCAACACCACCACTACCAACACCTCAGCACACCACCATGGCACTTTACTGACAACCACCATCACCACCACCACTACCACCATCACCAATATCGAAATCTTTTATAATACTCTTAACTTTTACATCGGTCATAAGCGTTTTAACTTCTTCTTTTTTTTGGCCCACACGATTCAATCATTCTTTTTTTTTTTCTCTCTCCTGATCGCATTATAAATTTGAAATGAAAAACTTGTGGTGGTAACTTCCGGCCGTCCTCAATCAAGGGCTTACGGAAGGGCTTGGAGTATGGGTCTTTTTTGGTGGTGGTGGTGGTGGTGAAATTTCTAATCAGTACCTCACTATCTGTCTAATACTCCATCATTTAAGTTTTTTCTACCTCCTCCTCCTCCTCCTCCTCCTACTCCTACTCCTACTACTACTACTACTATTATTACTACTACTACTACTACTACTATTACTATTACTACTACTACTTCTACTACTACTACTACTACTACTACTACTACTACTTCCCGTTATCGTCGTCCTTCTCTTCTTCCTCCTTTTCTATGTTTTTCATCCTTTTTTCTTATTTATCTCTATTCTTCGTATTTTCATATTTTTCCTCCTCCTCCTCCTCCTCCTCCTCCTCCAAATCCATTTACCTCCCCTATTCCCTCACCGCCCCACCATTATCAATCCCAATTTTCAGTTCACCACCACCACAAACAACAACAACAACACTAACACCAACACCACCACCATCACCATCACCACCACCACCACCAACAACAACACCATTAACACCACCACCACCATCACCATCACCATCACCACCAACAACACCACTAACACCACCACCACCACCAACAACAACAACACCACCACCACCACCACCTCACATCACCAGTAGCTTCACGACCTTCACATTCTCACCTCCACCACCTCCACCACCCAGTGTTATACCATCATCATCTTCACCACCATCATCACCATCATCTCCACCATCACCATAAACTGCGATAACTTCATCCGATGTCTTCATAACTTCCAAGTAATGATGCGCTCTCTCTCT
Organism: Eriocheir sinensis; assembly: GCF_024679095.1. Taxonomy (NCBI): domain Eukaryota; kingdom Metazoa; phylum Arthropoda; class Malacostraca; order Decapoda; family Varunidae; genus Eriocheir; species Eriocheir sinensis. The sequence continues at coordinate 7,074,973 of NC_066571.1, forward strand.
CTCTCTCTCTCTCTCTCTCTCTCTCTCTCTCTCTCTCCATAAATAGGTGAGAGCAAGAGATAAAAAGGAAGAGATGAAGACTGAAAATTTCTCTCCATTTTTATCTCCTCCATCTTCTCTCTCTCTCTCTCTCTCTCTCTCTCTCTCTCTCTCTCTCTCTCTCTCTCTCTCTCTCTCTCTCTCTCTCTCTCTCTCTCTCTCTCTCTCTTCCTTCCTTCCTTCCTCCTTTCTTTCGTTCGTTCCTTTTTCCTTCACTCATTCATTCATTCATGCCTTTCTCTCTTTATTTATTTATTTTTACATTCCTTCCCTTATTTACATATTCCCTCCTTCCTTCTTTCCTTCCCTATCTTTCTTCTTTGTTTATCTTTCCCATCATTCCTCCTTTCTTCCTTCTTCCCTTCCTTCCATTCATCCTCCCTTCCTTTCTTTCTTTCTTCCTTCGTTCGTTCTTTCCTTCCTCCCTTATTTACTTCCTCCCTCCCTCCTCTCTTTCTTCCACTCACCCAACCACCTGTATATCCATCCATTTCTCCATCCACCCTCTTCTCTCCTGCCAGGCTTCCCAGTTATATATACCTCTCACCTGAGCATTTTCCGAGTTTTCACGCCTCCGCCGCCAGACAGAGAAAGTGAAAGAGTGTCTGTTGCAAAATAAGATATTCAGGGCCACATCAGGATATCTGTTTTTTGGAAGGAACGTGTCTTTTCATGTTTCTTTCGTGTATATTATTTTTTGTAGGTGGTAAGGGAGGGAGAAAGGAACGAATATGAGTCCGGTGATATTTTTTGTGTGTGAGGAGGATAGATGGTCAGATAGATAGATAGAGATAGATAGATAAATTGATTGAGATAAATAGACAATAGATAGAGAGATTGACAGATTGGTTCACTGATTTTATGAACTGGTGCAAAAAATATATAAAAGAAAAAAAAACAAAGAAAAAGGAAACTAAACATAGGCAAAGAGAGAAAAAGAGAAAGAAAAGAAAAACGGATTA